>NC_057809.1:516076862-516082756 GCF_018294505.1 Triticum aestivum | reverse complement strand
GACCCCGCCGCCTCGCCGGAGCCGCCGCCGCTGTCCCGCAGCCCGAGGTTTACCTCGATCCCGCCACCGGTTTTCCCGGAAAAACCGTTCGGTTTTCGTTGGTCTTTTTTTGTTGTTGTTGTTTTGTTTTTTCTTTAGATCGGTTTTTTTCCGGTTTAGGCTAATTAGCGAGCGTTCGCTCATTCGTTCGTTTTAACGAACGCGTTCTTCGTTTAGATTTAGTTAACGAATGTTCGTTCGTTAAACTGTTCGTCATTTTTCTTTTTCTCAGATTAACTCCGCGATTTTCTGATCGTGATTTCTGATCCGATTTTCGTTTTAGTTTATCTTTTCGCTCGTTTATCGAAATCAGGCGATTCAAGCGCCTGGAGTTTCGTCTCAGAACCCTCTTTCCGTTTAACCAACTTAAACAAGTTTTTGCTTCTGTAAAAATTGCCTTAGATCCAGAATAGTAAATGAAGCCTGTTTCTTTTGCCGTTTGTCTTTTGTTGCTTCGTTCGATTCAATTCTTTTTGCCAACCGGAGTTCTTAAGTTGAACTTTCTGGTTAAATCTCTTATTTGAGTTTTACCTGTGCATTAGTTGAGTACTTATTGTGTGCTTGTTTGTTTGCGATAGAGTACCCGGAGTGCGCCGCCTGTTACTTCGAATCGCTAGGTTTCCCGGATCATCAGCAAAGCAAGTAACACTTTGATCATACCTCCTACTACCAAGTTTTATTGCATTAGATCAATCCTTACACATTGCATGAGTAGGATCTAATTAAATTGTGGGTTTGGGAAGTAGTTGAGGTAGTACCTATTACCTGTCTAATTATCAAACCTTTGGGAGTTACTTCTACGTTTGCTTATTATTGCTATGCTATGCTAGTAGACGTGGATTGGGTGAGTGTATCCATGACAGATGTGAGCTTTGTTAATTAATGATTTACTTAAGGTGACAACCTAAACACACATCTGGGTGGATTGAGGCACCTGGATATTCCAGGATTGCCTGTTTTCTTTTGGACCGCCACCTAGGCTCAAAGGGATCATGAGATTATTCATGCTAGAAACTTCCGTGTGCAGCCACAAGCTATTATGGGCTCTAGCATAGTTGACTAAGTCGTGCGAACTCTTACAGTGGTAGACTAGCAGATGTAGGGGATGTAGGTGGTACGGTCTACCCATCGTAAGGTGCTAGCGCTTCTTTCAGACACCGTCTCGGTCATCCGTTTCTCAAACACCGTGTAGTGCGAGAAACCAAACGGAGGCGATCGAGTCTTGTGGGGAAAAGTGCGCAAACCTCTGCAGAGTGTATAAACTAATCATGGTTAGCCGTGTCCCCGGTTATGGACATCTTGAGTATCTAGTACCTGGATTATCATGTGAATCTCAACATTTTACTCTAAAGATTAATTTTGTTGGGTTTGTTTAATGATGATGTTTAATTGGGATTGAGAATGCTGTCAACCATTCTCAATGTTTAACAACCACCATAATAGTTAAATTAATTTATTCCTTTGCAGTAGGGAAAAATTGGCTTTACGCAAAATTGTAAGCATAGAGCTTTCCACCAGCCAAATATGCATATAGTATAGCTGTTCCATTCCATTATTCTCTATGTGTTACATTGCCAGCATATTCCATGTGCTGACCCATTTTCGGGCTGCAATGTTAATGTTGCAGACTTTTCAGACGACGATTAAGGAGTTTTACGTCGTGGTTCTATACCCAGTGATGCCGTTGGAGTTGATGGACTCACTTATCTTCCAAGCCTTCCGTTGTTATCGTTATTAGATGGCCTTAAGCCATTTTTATTGTAATAAGTTATCTTTGGAGACACTCGATGTAATAAGTGTGTGATTTCTACTCTGCTGTAAATCCTTCAAGTATTGTGTGGTGTCAGCATTACTGATCCAGGGATGACACCGGAGCATAGAAATTGGACCGTTTGAGGTCTGGTCGCTACAAGATGGTATCAGAGCACACGCTGACTGTAGGACACGACCACTAAGCTAAAGACCTAGATCACTACTCACTCTCTTCTCTTCTGACCTCTCATCTTTTCTACTCTTTTAGGATGGCGGATGCAAGGAACAAGTTCACTCAACCGGATGAAGATGCACCCTTCGGACGTCACTTGAAGAAAGTCACTAGATACCTGAACATAGGAGTACCAAGCTTCACCGGAACCTACAACGCCACCTTACCTGAAGAAGAGCGCTGGATGATTCAAGTTCAAGTTCCAGGAAGGACGTTCATGCCAGTCACTGAGCCCATAGAGTTTTATTTTGATGCACCAAACTGGAGTCTAGGAAAGAGCATGGCAGCTCACATCGCCATGGGACGCATTGGAGAAGTCTACCGCAATGATCTCAAGGATACTATCTACCAGATTTGTGGGCGCCGAGATGAGAACTGGGAGATGACAAGCACCAGAAAGGATAGATCAATTGCAGCTTTTATCCAGGAGTTAAACCAGCACATTCGACGTCAGGAGAACCAGATGTGCGCCGACATGATAGACCTGAAGAAGGCAAGGACAAGAATCAAGGAACTGGAGGAAGAACTCAAGGCTACATGTGAAGATTTTGAAGAAGAAATTGAAGTATTAGTGGAAAAGAATGACGATCTGATCAAGAAGATTGGAATATTCATGGGAGACCCTACATCGGTAGAAGAAGACGAAGAACCCAAGGAGATTCACCCGGAAGACTACATCATCATCGACGACACCGACTCGGATCCAGATGATAGCGATGATGACTATGTTGATGAAGCTGGAGCAGATATCATGGAGTCTGCAACCGAAGAATATTTCTAGTAGACCACCCCAACAGTAGTAGTAGTCCACCATGTAAATATAGTAGCCCGAGCACTTTTGCGATAGTTAGATCGATTGTATGCCCTTTTTGGTTGATTGAATGAAGTGAATTGTTTGCTTTTTGCCTCATGTGCATATGGGTAGTGTTTTCTCTTTAGGCCCCCTCTATTCTTAAATCTCATCTTTTCTAAACCCTCAGATGCCTCCGAGACGTGACCCCGGATTTACCTTCCCACCGGAGCTCACTCAGTTGATCCAGCAGCAGAACACATTGATGCAGTTACTAGTCCAGAATCAGAACCAGGGGAACAACAACAACAACCCACCACCACCACCACCTGTTGATCACTTAGCCCGTTTTCTTAGGCTGAATACGCCGGTGTTTTCTAGTAGCACCGAGCCGATAGTAGCAGATGATTGGCTCCACAAGACAGCTAGAGAGTTGACCACAGCAGGGTGCACTGATGCGGAGAAGGTGAAGTTTGCCGCACATCAGCTTGAAGGACCCGCAGCATCATGGTGGGAGAATTTCACAGCCACTTTCCCTGTCGATACTATCACATGGGACCAGTTTCAGCAGATTTTTCATACTGCCCATGTTTCAGCAGGAGCTATGGCCATGAAGGAGCGAGAGTTTCGCAACTTGCGCCAAGGAGGACGGACAGTTGGCCAGTATGTGGAGGACTTTAGTAAGCTAGCATGTTATGCCCCAGATGACGTTGCTACGGATGCAGCTAAGCAGGAGAAGTTTCTGGAAGGACTGAATGATGAGTTGAGCATGCAGTTGATGGTAGCAACCTTCAACAACTACTAGGAGTTGGTGCTCTTATGATTGAAGGGAAGCAGCAGCAAATCGAGAATCACAAGAGGAAGTATGCACAAGGAAAGTACAATTCAGGAGCTTAGTAGAAGCCATGATTTACCCCTAGGCCGGGAGGACATTTTCAGCATACCCATGGAGAAGGTAGTTCGCATAATCACAATGGCCCCAGGAATGGTAATGGGAATGGAGGAAGTAACGGCCAGAACCGCAACAACCCATCAACCCCAGCCAAGAAAGACCTGAGCGAAGTCACTTGCTTTAAGTGCCAGAAGACCGGACATTATGCCAATGAATGTCCTGAATCCCAGAATGGAAATGGCAATGGAAGCTCTGGGAAGAAGCTGAACCCTTTCAACAGGGGACAGGTGAACCACGTTAACGTGGAGGAGGTTGAAGAGCAGCCGGATGCAGTAATCGGTAAGTTTTTGGTTAAGTGATTTACTGCACTCGTTTTTGATAATTGTGCATCGCATTCATACATATCAAGGGGATTTGTGGTAAGTATAAACTGCCAACCCAAGCCCTTAGGTCACCCATGTTAGTAACCTCGCCTGGAGCATAACATATGGCTAGTCTATGGTGTGATCAGTTACCATTAAGGATTGGTAACTATGTTTTTCCCTCGGACCTAATAGTATTGGAATCCCAAGGATTGGATGTGATACTAGGCATGGATTGGTTATCAAAGTATGAAGGGAATATTGAATGTGCCAGTAAGTCAATTTCACTTACCACCCTAGAAGGGAGAAGAATCAAGTATGTATCCCGACATGTGCCAATGAGGACTCAAGTAAATTGTTTAACCGGAGTAGTGCATAAGGAAGTACCAGTAGTGAAGGATTTCCCCGAAGTATTTCCAGAAGAGTTGCCAGGCATGCCACCGGATAGAGATATTGAGTTTTTGATTGAGCTTTTGCCAGGCACAGGGCCAATATCAAAGAGACCATATAGGACGCCTGCAAAGGATTTGGTGGAAATTAAGAAGCAGATTAAGGAGTTACTGGATAAAGGATATATTCGCCCAAGTTCATCGCCTTGGGGATCGCCGGTACTTCTAATGGAGAAGAAGGATGGATCGTTAATGATGGTTGTCGATTATCGAGGATTGAATGAAGTAACCATCAAAAACAAGTACCCCCTACCGATGATCAATGATCCGTTTGATCGATTGCAAGGAGCTAAGGTATGTTCCAAGATCGATCTGCGGTCAGGATACCACCAGTTGAAGATTCGGGAATAGGATATACCCAAGACGGTATTTACCACCAGGTATGGGCTGTACGAGTATATCGTTATGTCATTTGGTCTGACTAATGCACCTACATATTTTATGAACATGATGAACAAGGTGTTTATGGAGTTCTTGGATAAGTTCGTTGTAGTGTTCATTGATGATATCCTGGTTTACTCAAAGAATGAAGAGGAGCATAAGGAGCATTTGCGTTTGGTTCTTGGAAAGCTCAGAGAACATCAATTATATGCCAAATTTAGCAAATGTGAGTTTTGGTTGAAGGAAGTTGGATTTCTCGGACACGTTATATCCGGAGAAGGTTGTAACGCCCCAGATGTAACTTTCCCCATTTGTACTCCAACTCTTGCCGTTTCCGGTGTCAAGTTATATTTATTTCTCGGGTTCGGGTCCTTGTCTCCGTGTGTTGTTTTCGTTTTCATGCACCTCATACCATGTCATCACGTGCATTGCATTTGCATACATGTTCATCTCATGCATTCGATCATTTTCCCCGTTGTCCGTTTTGCATTCCGGCGCTTCGTTCTCCTCCGGTGGTCATTTCTAGCTTTCTTTCGTGTGTGGGGATTAAACAATTCCGGATTGGACCGAGACTTGCCAAGCGGCCTTGGTTTACTACCGGTAGACCGCCTGTCAAGTTTCGTATCATTTGGACTTCGTTTGATGCTCCAACGGTTAACCGAGGGACCGAAAAGGCCTTGTGTGTGTTGCAGCCCAACACCCTCCAAATTTGGCCCAAAACCCACCAAACTCTGCTCCATGTCCTAGAGCGTTCGATCACGATCGTGTGGGCGAAAACCGCACCTCATTTGGACTCTCCTAGCTCCCTCTATGCCTATATATACACCCCTCCGTTTTCGGATCTCTCCCTCTCCCCGAAACCCTAAAAAATCATCCCCGCCAGATCTGCGCCGACGGACGTGTCCGCCCCGGCCGGACAACGTCCGCCGCCGCCCGCCTCAGCCAGCCGGGTCGCGCCACGTGGCAGGACCACATCGCCGCGGCCGCCGGCCCGCAG
>NC_057809.1:516067119-516076557 GCF_018294505.1 Triticum aestivum | reverse complement strand
TCCCCCGGCGTCGCCCCGGCCTCTCCCCGCCGCCTCGCCGGCCTCCCCTCCTCCGGCGAGCTCGAGCTCCGCCGCCGGCGCCGCCTCGGCTTCCGCGCCGCGATCCCGATCTGGATCCGGTCGCGTGAACAGTAAACCCTAACCCCGATTTTTTTCGCTAAGTCCTGAAATTTTGATCCATGTTGCTCTGTTCGAGGTCCCGTAACTTTGCAACCGTAGCTCCGTTTTGGGCGTATGATATATCGAAATCTTCGCCTCGACATGTACATCATTTCATTCCATTGCATCATTTGCATTTGAGGTCATCTTGATATCCAAAATTCTGTTAGAAGGAGGCTTCGTGAGTTAGATTGCAGATCCGTTAGTTCATCATGCACTTTTGTCATTTTTGCTATATTTAATTCGTGCATGATATGCCTGTGCCCCTTTAGGATGTATTGTTAAGCATTTTGTCTTCTTTCCAGAGGTGTCACCCATGCATTTTTAGGATGTGTGTGTTGTCTTGTGCAAGCTTGCGAAGAGAGGTACCTGAGAATGCAGATTTCAGGGACTTAGTGATTTTCACTAAGTCTGGGATATTTTAGTTCATGATGCCATATGTCCAGCTTGTTTCCTAGTGATCCGTGCCTCTTTTGAGGATGATCATTAAGGGAGTTTTGATATTCATGTTATGCTCTTTCCATCCATGTCTTTGTTTGCATATGTAGAGTGCTCTAGGTTGACTCAATCGAGCTCAACTTTTGCTTCGTTGTTAATCTGGGCAGATCGTCAACTTGTTTGCGATTTTGCCAATGCTACCGTTAGTGTTCCATGCATGCTATGCCTTTGTTCTTGCCATGTGTAGCTAGCACTTTGTGCCTTCTTGCTGGTTATATGCTTTCCTTGCCATGACTTGCACCGTAGTGAGTGCATCGAGCTCGTTTACATGCCTTCGTGAGTTATATTTCAGCGTGTCTCAGTTTTCACTAAGTCTGCAAACTGATTGTGTTCGAGCGATGTTCGTGAGCTCGGTAGAGTATTTTGTGAACCCTTTTGGCCCCAGGTCACTTTGGGTGTTTTGTTAAGCTTGATGAGTAGCTCCATGCCATGTTCTTACTTGTCATGTTCAGGTTCTCTATCATGTTGTTTTGCTGCTCCGAAGAGAGCATCGTGACCTGAAATTTCAGACTAGTGTTAATTTCACTAAGTCTGAGATCTGTTTTGTATTTGCGTTTTAGCCATGCTTGTTTGAACCTCTTAATGGATGAATTTGCCTATGGCTCAGTGCTAGTGTTTTGTCAACCATCTTGTGTACATCACTGAAATGTATTTTGTTTTCATGTTTGGTGGTTGTAGCATGCTCATTTCGTTGCATTTAGATGCCTACTTGCTGTAAATCGCAGACCGGTGTCATATCTTAAAACGCTTGCCATTTCCAAACCGTAGCTCCGATTCCAATGATCTTTATATCGTTTTCAATCGATTTCATCCCCTCTATCCAGTGGCACACTTGGTTTTCCAAGTTGAGGCCAGGTTCATGCATTTCCTATCATATCTTGCATTTTGCATCCCGCATCGCATCCCGCATAGCATATCGTCATTTCCTCATATTGCTTGGTCTTGCCCGTGGTTGATTGTATCCTTGTTGCTTGTTTGTCTTGTTGGGTAGAGCCGGGAGACGAGTTCGCTACCGAGGAGCCCGTTGAGTTTGCTTGTGAGGATCCAGTCAACTCTGACAACTGTGCAGGCAAGATGATCATACCCTCGAAATCACTACTATCTTTGCTATGCTAGCTTGCTCGCTCTTTTGCTTTGCCACTGCTACGATGCCTACCTTTTGCTTGTCAGCCTCCCAATTGCCATGTTGAACCTCTAACCCACCATTGTCCTAGCAAACCGTTGATTGGCTATGTTACCGCTTTGCTCAGCCCTTCTTATAGCGTTGTTAGTTGCAGGTGAAGATTGGAGCCGTTCCTTGTTGGAACATTTATATTCTTGTTGGGATATTATTATATTGCTATGTTATCTTAATGCATCTATATACTTGGTAAAGGGTGGAAGGCTCGGCATCTCGCCTAGTGTTTTGTTCCACTCTTGCCGCCCTAGTTTCCGTCATATCGGTGTTATGTTCCCGGATTGTGCGTCCCTTACGCGGTTGGGCTATAATGGGAACCCCTTGGTAGTTCGCCTTGATTAAAGCTTTTCCAGCAATGCCCAACATTGGTTTTACCATTTTCCACCTAGCCTCTTTTTCCCTTGGGTTTCCGGAGCCCGAAGGTCATCTTATTTTAGCCCGCCACGGGCCAGTGCTCCTCTGAGTGTTGGTCCGATCTAGAGCCCTGTGCAGCGCCACCTCGGGGAAACTCAAGGTTTGGTTTTAGTTGTACGGATTGCTCATCTGAGTGTGCCCTGAGAAAGAGATATGTGCAGCTCCTATCGGGATTTGTCGGCACATTCGGGCGGTGTTGCTGGACTTGTTTTAACCTGTCAAATCATCTTGTTGTACCAAGATACCGAGTCTGATCGGGGTGTCTTGGGTGGAGGTCTATTCCTTCGTCGACCGTGAGATCTTGTTATGGGCTAAGTTGGGACTCCCCTGCAGGGATTGATCTTTCGAAAGCCGTGCCCGCGGTTATGGGCAGATGGGAATTTGTTAACGTCCGGTTGTAGATCACTTGAACTAAACTTGATTAAAATGAATCAACCGTGTGTGTTACCGTGTTGGCCCCTTCTCGGCGGAGTCCGGGAAGTGGACACGGTGTTGGAGTTATGCTTGCGCAGGATGTTCCTTTAGCTTCTCGCTCGTTCTTCGCCTTCTCTTCTCGCTCTCTTTTACGTATAAGTTAGCCACCATATGCTAGTCGCTTGCTGCAGCTCCACATATATTTTGCCTTATCCATTCCTATGAGCTTAAATAGTCTTGATCGCGTGGGTGTGAGATTGCTGAGTCCCTGTGGCTCACAGATACTACAACTCCAGATGCAGGTCCAGGTGTTTCTGCTCCAGTTGACGATTGCGAGCTCAAGTGGGAGTTCGACGAGGACTCTCAGCGATACTACGTATCTTTTCCGGATGATCAGTAGTGGTGCCTAGTTGGGGTTATCGATTCAGAACCTTGTCGCATGTTGGGTTCTTTTCTATTTTGGCACCGTAGTCGGGCCATGAGTGTTTGTTTGATGGATGTTATTTATGTACTCTGATGTGACGTGGCGAGTGTAAGCCAACTATGTTATCTCCCCCTTTTATTATATATATTACATGGGATGTTGTAATGATTGCCTGACTTGCGACATTGCTTTCAATGCGGTTATGCCTCTAAGTCGTGCCTCGACACGTGGGAGCTATAGCCGCATCGAGGGCATTACAAGTTGGTATTCAGAGCCATCCCCGACCTTAGGAGCCCCATTGCTTGATCGTTTTTAGCAGCCGAGTTGTGTCTAGAAAAATGTTTTGAGTCCTTAGGAATTATATATCGGAGAGCTTAGGAATTCTTTTTACTTCCCAGTCTCCTCATCGCTCTGGTAAGGCATCCTGACGTAGAGTTTTGACTCTTCTCTTCTCAAATTTCACTAAATTTTTTTTAGGATCACGCGAGTATCTTGGTTTTGTTCCGATGGTTTTGTGACGAGAACATTGTTCTTGGTGCCTCCTGTCTTTAGGGGTTGTGGCAGTGTCCCGGGGAGTTGAGCTCCGAGGTGTTGTCGTCACAATTTTATCGTTGCAATTCTGGTATACTTGAGATATGTTCGCCGACATCGAAAATCTCTTTTATGCAGTTCGTTGGTGACATAACCTCGACGCCACCCAGTACTGGGGCGGGAGTTCGGGAGTATCGCCATAACTTGTATAACGGATGCTTTTCGAAGATTGAGGTAGATGGTTTCCGAAGTTTTCCTGGTTATGTGTTGAAGGATGGATACAGCTGGATGTAGGATTTGCTAGTTTGGGTGAGATATTGTGCTTCCCCTGTATCCCCAACACCTGATTGCATAACCGGAAAGGTTCGGGAGTTTCATAGGTGGGAATTCTAGTAGCTCTAGTTCTTCTTCCACGGATATTGGTTTGAGATTGGGATTTCTTACCGATTATTCGTTCTTGATCCGTACCTTGTTGAATTATTTCTCTTCCTTAATTCTTCGTGGCTTCTCAATTTATGGATATGTGACCATTTGAAGAGGAATGCATTCGTTCATTTTGTTCGGATGTGAAGACTATATGTTGCAATTTTCATTCTGTTGGATTCAGCTTCTATATTGTTGTCTATCAGTGTGCTAATGGTGGTCAACCTGTTCAGGATGGCTCCTCCAACGCGCACGACTCCGAATCCTGATCCGCCTCCACCTCCGCCTCCTCCGGAAGCATGGCAAGCTGTGATGGCTGCTACTAATGCAAACACACAGTTGATCATGCAAATTCTCCAAGAGCGCAATCAAGGCAGTCAAGGGAATCAAGGCCACAATCAGCACCACTTTGCTACTCTGAACCAGTTCCTTGCTAATGGCCCAAAGACGTTCAGCGGTTGTGTTGAGGCTACCGATGCTGACGATTGGCTAGTGGATCTGGGCAAGCATTTTGAATGCAGCAACGTCAGGCCTGAAGATTTCGTCAAGTTCGCTTCTTTCCAGCTCAAAGATCAGGCTGCAGAGTGGTTCCAGCAGTACAAGGATTCCAGAGGTGGACGTCTGATCACTTGGGACGATTTCCGTCAAGATTTCCGTGCTCATCACATCCCTCAAAGTGTGGTTGAGAGTAAGCGTCAGGAATTCCGCAATCTGAAGCAAGGCTCTTTGTCTGTCTATGACTACAACAAGTTGTTCCAGAAGCTCGCCCGTTTTGCCAAGCAGGATGTTCCTGATGAGAGGAGCATGATCTATCAGTTCAGGGGTGGTCTTCGTGAGGAAATTCAGCTCGCTCTTGTCCTCTTTGAGCCATTGAGATACGATGAGTTCTACAACATGGCACTGAAGCAAGAGGCTGCTCAGATGAGGTGTGATGCTTCCAGGAAGCGTGCCAGAGATATTACTCCGTCTTCTTCTACTCAAGTGGTCAAGCAGCAGAAGTATTGGCTTCCTCCTCCTCCGTTCCGTCAGCCGTATCAGCAGAAGAGCAAAGGTGGCAGTGGTTTCTCCCACCCACCCAACCCAGGCTTTCAGAACAAGTCTTCATCTCAAGCTCCAAGATCGAGTGCTCCGTATCACCGTCCGCTTTCAGAGGTCACGTGCAACAAGTGCCAACAGAAGGGTCACTATGCCAACAAGTGTACCAACCAGAGGCGTCTTCCTCCTCCTCCTCCTGTCAGATCAGCAAGTACAGCTGTGGTCAAGCACAATCCCAAGCACGCCAAGGTCAATATGGTGAATGCAGCTCAGGCAGAGGATTCTTCAGATGTGATCATGGGTAACCTTCCTGTTAATGATATTCCTGCAAAAGTTCTTTTTGACACTGGTGCATCGCATTGTTTCATCTCGAGACCTTTTGTTTCCAAGCATGATTTTGTTACTCAAATGTTGCCGAGACCGTTGTCTATTGACTCTCCGGCCAGCCTCTTGACATCTCGAGTGTGTGTTCCGGATGTTACAATCACTTTGGGTGACTGCAAGTTTCTCTCTTCTCCGGTGGTTCTTGGCAACTCCGATATCGATCTTATTCTCGGGATGGACTGGCTCTCTAAGCATAAAGCTCAGCTTGATTGTGCAGCCAGGCAGATTCAATTGACTCATTCGTCTGAGGATGTAATTGTCTTTGCTGCTCGGGATAATACCATCCGGTTGTTTTCTCTCAATGAGAAGGGTGAATTGGATGCTATTTCGCAGATTCCTGTCGTTTGCGAATATCAAGACATCTTTCCAGAAGAACTTCCAGGGATGCCTCCAAACCGGCCGGTTGAATTTGTTATTGAACTTGAGCCCGGTACGGAACCTGTGTGCAAACGTCCCTACAAGCTCGGCCCCGAAGAGTTGAAGGAGTTGAAGAAACAACTCGATGAGCAAGAAAGATTGGGTCTCATTCGGCCTAGTACTTCTCCGTGGGGTTGTGGTGTTCTTTTTGTGAAGAAGAAGGATGGATCGAGTCGACTTTGTGTTGATTACCGTCCAGTAAACAAGAAGACCATCAAGAACAAATACCCACTTCCCAACATCAATGAGTTGTTCGAACAACTCAAGGGTGCTCAAGTATTCTCCAAGCTTGATCTCCGTATGGGTTATCATCAGATTCGTATTCGTGAGCAAGATATTCCCAAGACGGCGTTCAGGACAAGCTTTGGTTCATATGAATACACCGTCATGTCTTTTGGCCTCGCCAACGCTCCTCCGACGTTCTCTCGCATGATGAACTTCATCTTCAACCCGTACACCAATGAATTCGTTTTGGTCTATCTCGACGACATTCTGGTTTTCTCGAAGAACAAGGAAGATCATGTCAAGCACTTGCGTTTGGTTCTTGACAAGCTCAGGGAACATCAGTTCTACGCCAAGTTCTCCAAGTGTGAATTTTGGCTCGATGAGGTTCTTTATCTTGGTCATATCATCTCTGCCAAGGGCATTTCCGTGAATCCTGAGAAGGTGTCTGCAATTGTGAATTGGGAACCTCCTCAGAACGTGAAGCAACTCCGCAGTTTCCTCGGTCTCGCAAGCTATTGCAGAAGATTCGTTGAAAACTTTTCTAAGATCGCCAAGCCTCTCTCAAATCTTCTTCAGAAGCACGTCAAGTACGTTTGGTCTCCGGAGTGTGATATTGCTTTCAACTCTTTGAAAGAGAAATTGGTCACTGCTCCAGTTCTGACTCCGCCTGATGAAACCAAGCCGTACGAGGTCTTTTGTGATGCCTCTCTCCAAGGTCTCGGTGCTGTACTGATGCAAGAGAAGAAAGTTGTTGCTTATACCTCTCGCCAGTTGAAACCTAATGAGAAGAACTACCCCACTCATGATCTCGAGTTGGCGGCAGTTGTGCACGCTTTGTTGACTTGGAGACATCTTCTATTGGGAAGGAAAGTGGATATTTTCACTGATCACAAGAGTATCAAGTACATCTTCACTCAGCCTAATCTCAACCTCAGGCAGACTCGATGGGTCGAAATGATTCAAGAGTACAATCCGAGTATCGAGTATACTCCAGGCAAGGCTAATGTGATTGCTGACGCTTTGAGCAGAAAAGCATATTGCAACAGTCTGATTCTCAAGCCTTATCAACCCGAGCTTTGTGAAGCTTTCCGCAAACTTAATCTGCAAGTTGTTCCTCAAGGTTTCCTCGCCAACCTTCAAGTCTCTCCTACCTTAGAAGACCAGATTCGCCAAGCCCAACTTCTTGATGCTATGGTGAAGAAGGTGAAGATTGGTATTGCAAAGAGTCAGTCCAAGTACAAGTGCTACCGACTTGATGACAAGGACACTCTCTTCTTCGAGGATCGAATTGTTGTGCCCAAAGGTGAACTTCGTAAGGTGATCATGAACGAGGCTCACAACTCTCTCCTCTCCATCCACCCTGGTAGTACGAAGATGTATCAGGACCTCAAGCAAGCTTATTGGTGGACTCGAATGAAGCGCGAGATCGCTCAATTCGTGAATGAATGTGATGTCTGCAGAAGAGTGAAGGCAGAACACCAAAGGCCAGCTGGTCTCCTCCAACCTCTTGCCATTCCAGAATGGAAGTTTGACCACATTGAAATGGACTTCGTGACTGGGTTTCCAAAGTCCAAGCGTGGCAGTGATGCTATATTCGTCGTTATCGACAAGCTCACCAAAGTGGCTCATTTTCTGCCTATCAAAGAGTCGATCACTGCAGCTCAATTGGCGGAACTCTATACCTCTCGCATTGTCTCTCTGCACGGTATTCCTCAAGTGATATCTTCAGACCGTGGTAGCATCTTTACCTCCAAGTTTTGGGATTCTTTTCAGAAGGCCATGGGCACCAACATCCGCTTCAGCACAGCTTTCCATCCTCAAACGAGCGGTCAAGTCGAGCGTGTCAATCAGATTCTTGAAGATATGCTCAAGGCTTGTGTGATCTCCTTCGGCATGAAGTGGGAGGATTGTCTTCCTTATGCTGAATTCTCATACAACAACAGCTTTCAAGCAAGTTCGGGCAAAGCCCCTTTTGAAATTCTTTATGGCAGGAAGTGCCGTACCCCCCTCAACTGGTCTGAAACCGGTGAACGTCAGCTGCTGGGTAATGACTTAATCACAGAAGCAGAAGAAATGTGCAAAGTCATTCGCGATAACCTCAAAGCAGCTCAATCCCGCCAGAAGTGCTACTATGATAGTAAGCACCGTGATCTGGCTTTCGAGATCGGAGATCACGTTTACCTCCGCGTCTCTCCCATGAAAGGTACTCGTCGCTTCGGTATCAAAGGGAAGCTTGCCCCTAGATACGTGGGACCTTTCAAGATTGTCAGCAAGAGAGGCGACCTCGCCTATCAACTCGAGCTTCCTTCAAACTTTGCAAATGTTCATGATGTGTTCCATGTCTCTCAGCTTCGTAAGTGCTTCAAGACTCCTGACCGCACCGTCAACTTCGAGGACATTCAGCTCCAAGAAGATCTCTCTTATCGCGAGCACCCAGTTGCTATTCTTGAAGAGACTGAACGCAAGACTCGCAACAAGTCAATTAAATTTCTCAAAGTCAAGTGGTCTCACCATTCCGACCGTGAAGCTACCTGGGAACGCGAGGATCACCTCCGTTCTGAGTACCCGGAGTTCTTTCAGTCCTAGATCTCGGGACGAGATCTTTTCGTAGTGGTGTAGTGTTGTAACGCCCCAGATGTAACTTTCCCCATTTGTACTCCAACTCTTGCCGTTTCCGGTGTCAAGTTATATTTATTTCTCGGGTTCGGGTCCTTGTCTCCGTGTGTTGTTTTCGTTTTCATGCACCTCATACCATGTCATCACGTGCATTGCATTTGCATACATGTTCATCTCATGCATTCGATCATTTTCCCCGTTGTCCGTTTTGCATTCCGGCGCTTCGTTCTCCTCCGGTGGTCATTTCTAGCTTTCTTTCGTGTGTGGGGATTAAACAATTCCGGATTGGACCGAGACTTGCCAAGCGGCCTTGGTTTACTACCGGTAGACCGCCTGTCAAGTTTCGTATCATTTGGACTTCGTTTGATGCTCCAACGGTTAACCGAGGGACCGAAAAGGCCTCGTGTGTGTTGCAGCCCAACACCCTCCAAATTTGGCCCAAAACCCACCAAACTCTGCTCCATGTCCTAGAGCGTTCGATCACGATCGTGTGGGCGAAAACCGCACCTCATTTGGACTCTCCTAGCTCCCTCTATGCCTATATATACACCCCTCCGTTTTCGGATCTCTCCCTCTCCCCGAAACCCTAAAAAATCATCCCCGCCAGATCTGCGCCGACGGACGTGTCCGCCCCGGCCGGACAACGTCCGCCGCCGCCCGCCTCAGCCAGCCGGGTCGCGCCACGTGGCAGGACCACATCGCCGCGGCCGCCGGCCCGCAG
>NC_057809.1:516050186-516066476 GCF_018294505.1 Triticum aestivum | reverse complement strand
GCCGGCGCCGCCTCGGCTTCCGCTCCGCGATCCCGATCTGGATCCGGTCGCGTGAACAGTAAACCCTAACCCCGATTTTTTTCGCTAAGTCCTGAAATTTTGATCCATGTTGCTCTGTTCGAGGTCCCGTAACTTTGCAACCGTAGCTCCGTTTTGGGCGTACGATATATAAAAATCTTCGCCTCGACATGTACATCATTTCATTCCATTGCATCATTTGCATTTGAGGTCATCTTGATATCCAAAATGCTGTTAGAAGGAGGCTCCGTGAGTTAGATTGCAGATCCGTTAGTTCATCATGCACTTTTGTCATTTTTGCTATATTTAATTCGTGCATGATATGCCTGTGCCCCTTTGGGATGTATTGTTAAGCATTTTGTCTTCTTTCCAGAGGTGTCACCCATGCATTTTTAGGATGTGTGTGTTGTCTTGTGCAAGCTTGCGAAGAGAGGTACCTGAGAATGCAGATTTCAGGGACTTAGTGATTTTCACTAAGTCTGGGATATTTTAGTTCATGATGCCATATGTCCAGCTTGTTTCCTAGTGATCCGTGCCTCTTTTGAGGATGATCAGTAAGGGAGTTTTGATACTCATGTTATGCTCTTTCCATCCATGTCTTTGTTTGCATATGTGGAGTGCTCTAGGTTGACTCAATCGAGCTCAACTTTTGCTTCGTTGTTAATCTGGGCAGATCGTCAACTTGTTTGTGATTTTGCCGATGCTACCGTTAGTGTTCCATGCATGCTATGCCTTTGTTCTTGCCATGTGTAGCTAGCACTTTGGGCCTTCTTGCTGGTTATATGCTTTCCTTGCCATGACTTGCACCGTAGTGAGTGCATCGAGCTCGTTTACATGCCTTCGTGAGTTATATTTCAGCGTGTCTCAGTTTTCACTAAGTCTGCAAACTGATTGTGTTCGAGCGATGTTCGTGAGCTCGGTAGAGTATTTTGTGAACCCTTTTGGCCCCAGGTCACTTTGGGTGTTTTGTTAAGCTTGATGAGTAGCTCCATGCCATGTTCTTACTTGTCATGTTCAGGTTCTCTATCATGTTGTTTTGCTGCTCCGAAGAGAGCATCGTGACCTGAAATTTCAGACTAGTGTTAATTTCACTAAGTCTGAGATCTGTTTTGCATTTGCGTTTTAGCCATGCTTGTTTGAACCTCTTAATGGATGAATTTGCCTATGGCTCAGTGCTAGTGTTTTGTCAACCATCTTGTGTACATCACTGCCATGTATTTTGTTTTCATGTTTGGTGGTTGTAGCATGCTCATTTCGTTGCATTTAGATGCCTACTTGCTGTAAATCGCAGACCGGTGTCATATCTTAAAACGCTTGCCATTTCCAAACCGTAGCTCCGATTCCAATGATCTTTATATCGTTTTCAATCGATTTCATCCCCTATATCCAGTGGCACACTTGGTTTTCCAAGTTGAGGCCAGGTTCATGCATTTCCTGTCATATCTTGCATTTTGCATCCCGCATCGCATCCCGCATAGCATATCGTCATTTCCTCATATTGCTTGGTCTTGCCCGTGGTTGATTGTATCCTTGTTGCTTGTTTGTCTTGTTGGGTAGAGCCGGGAGACGAGTTCGCTACCGAGGAGCCCGTTGAGTTTGCTTGTGAGGATCCAGTCAACTCTGACAACTGTGCAGGCAAGATGATCATACCCTCGAAATCACTACTATCTTTGCTATGCTAGCTTGCTCGCTCTTTTGCTTTGCCACTGCTATGATGCCTACCTTTTGCTTGTCAGCCTCCCAATTGCCATGTTGAACCTCTAACCCACCATTGTCCTAGCAAACCGTTGATTGGCTATGTTACCGCTTTGCTCAGCCCTTCTTATAGCGTTGTTAGTTGCAGGTGAAGATTGGAGCCGTTCCTTGTTGGAACATTTATATTCTTGTTGGGATATCATTATATTGCTATGTTATCTTAATGCATCTATATACTTGGTAAAGGGTGGAAGGCTCGGCCTCTTGCCTAGTGTTTTGTTCCACTCTTGCCGCCCTAGTTTCCGTCATATCGGTGTTATGTTCCCGGATTGTGCGTCCCTTATGCGGTTGGGCTATAATGGGAACCCCTTGATAGTTCGCCTTGATTAAAGCTTTTCCAGCAATGCCCAACATTGGTTTTACCATTTTCCACCTAGCCTCTTTTTCCCTTGGGTTTCCGGAGCCCGAAGGTCATCTTATTTTAGCCCCCCACGGGCCAGTGCTCCTCTGAGTGTTGGTCCGATCTAGAGCCCTGTGCAGCGCCACCTCGGGGAAACTCAAGGTTTGGTTTTAGTTGTACGGATTGCTCATCTGAGTGTGCCCTGAGAAAGAGATATGTGCAGCTCCTATCGGGATTTGTCGGCACATTCGGGCGGTGTTGCTGGACTTGTTTTAACCTGTCGAATCATCTTGTTGTACCAAGATACCGAGTCTGATCGGGGTGTCTTGGGTGGAGGTCTATTCCTTCGTTGACCGTGAGAGCTTGTTATGGGCTAAGTTGGGACTCCCCTGCAGGGATTGATCTTTCGAAAGCCGTGCCCGCGGTTATGGGCAGATGGGAATTTTATTAACGTCCGGTTGTAGATCACTTGAACTAAACTTGATTAAAATGAATCAACCGTGTGTGTTACCGTGTTGGCCCCTTCTTGGCGGAGTCCGGGAAGTGGACACGGTGTTGGAGTTATGCTTGCGCAGGATGTTCCTTTAGCTTCTCGCTCATGCTTCGCCTTCTCTTCTCGCTCTCTTTTACGTATAAGTTAGCCACCATATGCTAGTCGCTTGCTGCAGCTCCACATATATTTTGCCTTATCCATTCCTATGAGCTTAAATAGTCTTGATCGCGTGGGTGTGAGATTGCTGAGTCCCTGTGGCTCACAGATACTACAACTCCAGATGCAGGTCCAGGTGTTTCTGCTCCAGTTGACGATTGCGAGCTCAAGTGGGAGTTCGACGAGGACTCTCAGCGATACTACGTATCTTTTCCGGATGATCAGTAGTGGTGCCTAGTTGGGGTTATCGATTCAGGACCTTGTCGCATGTTGGGTTCTTTTCTATTTTGGCACCGTAGTCGGGCCATGAGTGTTTGTTTGATGGATGTTATTTATGTACTCTGATGTGACGTGGCGAGTGTAAGCCAACTATGTTATCTCCCCCTTTTATTATATATATTACATGGGATGTTGTAATGATTGCCTGACTTGCGACATTGCTTTCAATGCGGTTATGCCTCTAAGTCGTGCCTCGACACGTGGGAGCTATAGCCGCATCGAGGGCGTTACAAAGGTATAGCAGTAGATCCCACTAAAGTTGATACCGTGACCAAGTGGGAAGCACCAACCACTGTGGTAGAGATCCGGAGTTTTCTTGGACTCGCAGGATACTACCGGAGGTTTATTGAGAATTTCTCAAAGATTGCGAAGCCTGTGACTGAGTTGTTGAAGAAGGATACCAAGTTCATATGGACGGAGGAATGTGAGGCTAGTTTTCAGGAGTTGAAGAAACGTTTGGTTACCTCACCCGTGTTGATTTTACTGGACCAGACCAAGGATTATGAGGTGTATTGCGACGCTTCACGACGAGGACTTGGAGCAGTGGTTATGCAGGAAGGCAGAGTTGTTTCATATGCCTCACGACAGCTTAAGCCTCATGAGTTGAATTATGCCACGCATGATTTGGAGTTAGCAGCCGTAGTGCATGGATTGAAGACTTGGAGACATTTTATGATTGGAAACCATTGTGTGGTGTACATGGATCACAAGAGTTTGAAGTATATTTTCACATAGAAGGAGTTGAACCTCAGACAAAGGAGATGGTTGGATCTCATCAAGGATTATGATATGAAATTGCATTATCACCCCGGAAAGGCTAACGTAGTAGCTGACGCATTAAGCCATAAGAGCCATGTCAACACCCTAATGACGGGAGATTTACCAGGGGAGTTAGCCGAAAATCTTCGAGAGCTATGTTTGGAAATAGTTCCAAGAGGCTATGTAGCAGCATTGGAGATTCAGTCTACTTTAATGGATAAGATCAGAGAAGCTCAAAGGACTGACAAGGAAATTGCTTCCATTAAGGAGAAAATGAACAAAGGAAAAGCTAAGGGATTTCGTGAGGATGAGCACGATACCTTATGGTTTGAAGACCGTGTCTATGTACCAAATGATCCGGAGATTAGGAAGCTAATTCTGCAAGAGGCCCATGACTCACCATACTCGATTCACCCAGGAAATACCAAGTTGTATTTGGATTTGAAGGATATTTTCTGGTGGACCAGAATGAAGAAGGATATTGCGGAATATGTAGCAGTTTGTGATGTATGTCAGAGAGTGAAGGCAGAGCATGAGAAGCCAGCAGGATTGCTACAACCATTGCCGATACCCGAATGGAAGTGGGATAAGCTAGGCATGGATTTCATCACAGGATTGCCCAAAACACATTCAGGCTATGACTCGATATGGGTTGTAGTCGATCGTTTGACAAAGGTAGCTCATTTCATTCCAGTGGAGACTACCTATACCAGTGCAAAGTTGGCAAAGATATACATGACCAGGATCGTATGTCTACATGGAGTTCCAAGGAGCATTGTATTGGATAGAGGAACCCAGTTTACCTCAAAGTTCTGGAATCAGTTTCATGAGACTTTGGGAACCAGACTGGAGTTTAGCACAGCTTTCCACCCACAGACAGATGGACAAACCGAGAGAGTAAATCAGATTTTGGAGGATATGCTAAGAGCTTCTGCGCTAGATTATGGATCTAGTTGGGATGAGAATTTGCCATATGCAGAGTTCTCTTACAACAACATTTATCAATCCAGTTTGAAGATGGCCCCTTTCGAAGACTTGTATGGAAGGAGGTGCAGGACCCCATTGTCCTGGGATGAAGTTGGAGATCGTCAGTTGTTTGAACCGGATCTAATAAAGGAGTCTGAACAAAAAGTGAAATTAATTCGCGACAGGCTGAAGGTAGCTCAATCTAGGCAGAAGAGTTATGCAGATTCTAAATGCAAGGAGACAGTTTACGAAGTCAGAGACCGAGTCTATCTTCGAGTATCACCACTTCGAGGAGTTGAGGGCTTTGGAGTTAAGGGAAAGTTAGCACCACGTTTTGTAGGCCCATACCAAGTTTTGGAGCGTATGGGAGAAGTTGCCTATAAGTTGGAAATTGCCCGAAGGATTGTCAGGGGTTCACGACGTGTTCCATGTATCCCAGTTGAAGAAGTGCCACACAGAAATGGCCGACATACCGCTGAGAGATATGGTACCACTGGAAGCAATTCAGTTGGACAGTGATTTGACCTATGAGGAGAAACCAGTTAAGATTCTAGAGTATGCCAGTCGAGTCACCCGCAGCAAGGTTATCAAGTTTTGCAAGGTTCAGTGGAGCCACCACACAGAGGATGAAGCCACCTGGGAACGAGAGGAAGATTTGCTGAAGGACCACCCTCACCTATTTTCTAGCCAACCCGAATCTCAAGGGCGAGATTGATCTTAAGGGGGGTAGGTTTGTAACATCCCAAATTTTCAATTTGGAATGTTGTACACTAGATCATCATTGCATATTATATTTATTGCATTTTGGTTGATCCTAGAATTTTTTTGCAACTCAAGGACCCTCGGAGAGAGTTGGGGATTTCGTTATTTTCATATTTGAGTTTTCTCAAATTTTGACATATTTGAGTTTTCTCAAATTTTGAAAATAGGATCATTTGATTTTATTTATTTTATCTTCAATTATTTCTATTACAAAAATATGAGAGAGGGAATAAAATGACTTTCCCAAAATAAAGAAATATTGAGGATTTAATAAAAAATCAAATAAGATTTTATTTGGTTTTACTTGCTATTTTATTTGAATTTAGGAAAAATGCGTGTTTTTCAAAATTGCATTTAGGCCCCAAATAAATGTTCATCCTGTGCGGCTTGATTTTAGAAGCCGGGGAAAATTTATTTCGGGATTTTTAGAGTCCGTTTAGTAGTCCTTTTTTTTCCCGAGCGTAAGTTTTTTTAAAAAAAAACGTCTGAACCGATCTACGGGCCGTGCTAGGCCCGGACTCCCGGACCCAGCCTTTATAAGCTGCCGGCCCACCCCGGGCCGAAACCCTAGCCGCCCGCGCCCGCCGACACCACCGCCCGCGCCCGACGCCGCCCCACGGGAACCCGCCCGCCGCCGCCGCCCCGGCGGAGCCCGCCGCCGACACCGCCGCCTTGCCGGAGCCGCTGCCACCGTCCCGCCGCCCGAGGTTTACCTCGATCCCGCCACCGGTTTTCCCGGAAAAACCGTTCGGTTTTCGTCAGTCTTTTTTTTGTTGTTGTTTCGTTTTTTCTTTAGATCGGTTTTTTTCCGGTTTAGGCTAATTAGCGAGCGTTCGCTCGTTCATTCGTTTTAACGAACGCGTTCTTCGTTTAGATTCAGTTAACGAACATTCCTTCATTAAACTGTTCATCGTTTTTCTTTTTCTCGGATTAAATCCGCGATTTTCTGATCGTGATTTCTGATCCGATTTTCGTTTTAGTTTATCTTTTCGCTCGTTTATCGGAATCAGGCGATTCAAGCGCCTGGAGTTTCGTCTCGAAACCCTCTTTCCGTTTAACCAACTTAAACAAGTTTTTGCTTCTGTAAAAAGTGCCTTAGATCCAGAATAGTAAACGAAGCCTGTTTCTTTTGCCGTTTGTCTTTTGTTGCTTCGTTCGATTCGATTCTTTTTGCCAACCGGAGTTCTTAAGTTGAACTTTCTGGTTAAATCTCTTATTTGAGTTTTACCTGTGTATTAGTTGAGTACTTATTGTGTGCTGGTTTGTTTGCGATAGAGTACCCGGAGTGCGCCGCCTGTTACTTCGAATCGCTAGGTTTCCCGGATCATCAGCAAGGCAAGTAACACTTTGATCATACCTCCTACTACCAAGTTTTATTGCATTAGATCAATCCTTACACATTGCATGAGTAGGATCTAATTAAATTGTGGGTTTGGGAAGTAGTTGAGGTAGTACCTATTACCTGTCTAATTATCAAACCTTTGGGAGTTACTTCTACGTTTGCTTATTATTGCTATGCTATGCTAGTAGACGTGGATTGGGTGAGTGTATCCATGACAGATGTGAGCTTTGTTAATTAATGGTTTACTTAAGGTGGCAACCTAAACACACATCTGGGTGGATTGAGGCACCTGGATATTCCAGGATTGCCTGTTTTCTTTTGGACCGCCACCCAGGCTCAAAGGGATCATGAGATTATTCATGCTAGAAACTTCCGTGTGCAGCCACAAGCTATTATGGGCTCTAGCATAGTTGACTAAGTCGTGCGAACTCTTACAGTGGTAGACTAGCAGATGTAGGGGATGTAGGTGGTACGGTCTACCCATCGTAAGGTGCTAGCGCTTCTGAAAGACTATGTCTTGGTCATCCATTTCTCAAACACCGTGTAGTGCGAGAAACCAAACGGAGGCAATCGAGTCTTGTGGGGAAAAGTGCACAAACCTCTGCATAGTGTATAAACTAATCATGGTTAGCCGTGTCCACGGTTATGGACATCTTGAGTATCTAGTACCTGGATTATCATGTGAATCTCAACATGTTACTCTAAAGATTAATTTTGTTGGGTTTGTTTAATGATGATGTTTAATTGGGATTGAGAATGCTGTCAACCATTCTCAATGTTTAACAACCACCATAATAGTTAAATAAATTTATTCCTTTGCATTAGGGAAAAATTGGCTTTACGCAAAACTGTAACCATAGAGCTTTCCACCAGCCAAATATGCATATAGTATAGCTGTTCCATTCCATTATTCTCTATGTGTTACAGTGCCAGCATATTCCATGTGCTGACCCGTTTTCGGGCAGCAACGTTAATGTTGCAGACTTTTCAGACAACGATTAAGGAGTTTTAGGTCGTGGTTCTATACCCAGTGATGCCGTTGGAGTTGATGGACTCACTTATCTTCCAAGCCTTCCGCTGTTATCATTATTAGATGGCCTTAAGCCATTTTTATTGTAATAAGTTATCTTTGGAGACACTCGATGTAATAAGTGTGTGATTGCTACTCTGCTGTAAATCCTTCAAGTACTGTGTGGTGTCAGCATTACCGATCCAGGGATGACACCGGAGCACAGAGATTGGACCGTTTGAGGTCTGGTTGCTACATGGAGCATGGTATAGTTGGTACTCCAGGATCTCCTAGTTTCTTTGGTATTCCACCTTTAAAAGTATAATTGGCAAGCATCGTGGAAATTTCAGCTTCCGGTATCTTTCTTTTATTTGTAACAATATCTTTCATATACTTAGCATAATGATTCATTTTAAGCATATCAGTCAAACGCATACGCAAAAAGATAGGTCTAATCATTTCAGCAAAGCGCTCAAAATCCTCATCATCCTTTTTCTTGGATGGTTTAGGAGGAAAAGGCATGGGTTTCTGAACCATGGTTCTCTTTCTTTACCGTGTTTCCTAGCAATGAAGTCTCTCTTATCATAACGCTGGTTCTTTGATTGGGGGTTATCAAGATCAACAGCAGGTTCATTCTCTACATAATTGTTATTGCTAGGGTGAGCATCAACATGAACATCATCATTATCACTAGGTTATTGTTCATTACCAGATTGTGTTTCAGCATCAGAAATATAAATATCATTGGGATTCTCAGGTGTGTCAACAACAGGTTCACTAGAAGCATGCAAAGTCCTATCATCTTTCTTTTTCTTCTTCTTAGAAGGACTAGGTGCATCAACATTAGTTCTCTGAGAATCTTGCTCAACTCTCTTAGGGTGGCCCTCAGGATACAAAGGTTCCTGAGTCATTTTACCCCCTCTAGTCATAAATCTAACAACATTATCATTTTTCTTACTATTTAATTCATTAAGCAAATCATCTTGTGCTTTAAGCACTTGTTCTACCTGAGTGGTAAAAATAGAAGCATGTTTACTAATAAGTTTAAGGTCACCTTTAACTCTATACATATAATCACTCAAGTGTTCAACCATATAAGCATTACGTTTCAATTGTCTACCAACATAAGCATTGAAGTTTTCTTGTTTAACAATAAAATTATCAAACTCATCCAAGCATTGGCTAGCAGACTTATTATGAGGAATATCACCTTCATCAAATCTATAGAGAGAATTTACCTTTACTACCTGTGTCGGGTTATGAAGACCATGTATATCTTCAATAGGTGGTAAATTCTTAACATCTTCAACTTTAATACCCTTTTCTTTCATAGATTTCTTTGCCTCTTGCATATCTTCAGGACTGAGAAATAGAATACCCCTTTTCTTCGGAGTTGGCTTAGGAGTTGGTTCGGGAAGTGTCCAATCATTATCATTACTCAATATATTATTCAATAGCAATTCAACTTGCTCAACAGTTCTTTCCCTGAAAACACAACCAACACAACTATCCAGGTGTTGTCTGGAAGCATCGGTCAGTCCATTATAAAAGATATCAAGTATTTCATTTTTCTTGAGAGGATGATCAGACAAAGCATTAAGTAATCGGAGAAGCCTCCCCCAAGCTTGTGGGAGACTATCTTCTTCAATTTGCACGAAATTATATATTTCCCTTAAGGCAACTTGTTTCTTATGAGCAGGGAAATATTTAGTAGAGAAGTAATAAATCATGTCCTGGGGACTATGCACACAACCAGGAGCAAGAGAATTAAACCATGTTTTAGCGTCACCCTTTAATGAGAATAGAAATAACTTAACGATATAGTAGTAACAAATTTTTTCCTCATGAGTGAATAGGGTGGCTATATCATTCAGTTTAGTAAGATGTGCCACAACAGTTTCAGATTCATAGCCATAAAAAGGATCAGATTCAACCAGATTAATTAACTCAGGATCGACAGAGAAATCATAATCCTTATCAGAAATATAGATAGGTGAAGTAGCAAAAGCAGGGTCATATTTCATTCTAGCATTCAAAGACTTTTCTTTCAGCTTAGCTAACAGTTTCTTAAGATCATATCTATCTTTGCAAGCAAAAAGATCTCTAGCAGTTTCTTCATCCATAACATAACCATCAGGTAATTCATATCTAGGGGGAGAATCTTCATCATCACTTTCATCAATATTATCTGTTTCAATAATTTCATTTTCTCTAACCCTAGCAAGTTGGTCGTCAAGAAATTCACCTAATGGCACGGTATTAGCAAGCATAGAAGTAGTTTCATCATAAGCATTATGCATAGTAGAAGTGGCACCATCAATAACATGCGACATATCAGAATCAATAACTGGTGTAGGTGTCGCAAATTTACTCATAACAAAAGGTGAATCAAGTGCAGAGCTAGATGGCAGTTCCTTACCTCCCCTCGTAGTTGAGGGAAAATGTTGGTTCTTTCATCTTTCAAGTTCCTCATAATGATCAACAGATATAAATCCCAAGTGACTCAAATAATAGAGCTATGCTCCCCGGCAACGGCGCCAGAAAATAGTCTTGATAACCCACAAGTATAGGGGATCGCAACAGTTTTCGAGGGTAGAGTATTCAACCCAAATTTATTGATTCGACCCAAGGGGAGCCAAAGAATATTCTCAATTATTAGCAGTTGAGTTGTCAATTCAACCACACCTGAAAGACTTAATATCTGCAACAAAGTATTTAGTAGCAAAGTAGTATGGAAGTAACGGTAACGGTGGAAAAAGTAACAATAGTAGTTTTTGTAGCAATTGTAACAGTGGCAACAGAAAAGTAACTAAGCAAAGATCAATATGTGAAAAGCTCGTTGGCAATGGATCAATGATAGATAATTATGTCGGATGCGATTCCTCATGCAACAGTTATAACATAGGGTGACACAGAACTAGCTCCAGTTCATCAATGTAATGTAGGCATGTATTCTAAATATAGTCATACGTGCTTATGGAAAAGAACTTGCATGGCATCTTTTGTCCTACCCTCCTATGGCAGCGGGGTCCTATTGTAAACTAAGGGGTATTAAGGCCTCCTTTTAATAGAGTACATGACCAAAGCTTAGTGAATACATCAACTCTTCAAACTATGGTCATCACCGGGAGTGGTCCCGATTATTGTCACTTCGGGGTTGCCGGATCATAACACATAGTAGGTGACTATTGACTTGCAAGATAGGATCGAGAACTCACATATATTCATGAAAACATAATAGGTTCAGATCTAAAATCATGGCACTCGGGCCCTAGTGACAGGCATTAAGCATAGTGATAACCCACAAGTATAGGGGATCAACTGTAGCCTCTTTCGATAAGTAAGAGTGTCGAACCCAACGAGGAGCTAAAGGTAGAACAAATATTCCCTCAAGTTCTATCGACCACCGATACAACTCTACGCACGCTTAACGTTCGCTTTACCTAGAACAAGTATGAAACTAGAAGTATTGTGTAGGTGTTGTAGGCTAGGTTTGCAAGATAATAAAGAGCACATAAATAAAAAGTAGGGGCTGTTTTAGATGAAGACACAACTAAGTTAGTTTTAGTAGAGAGCTTGTTGTTACACAAGAAAGTTATTTGTCCCTAGGCAATCGATAACTAGACCGGTAATCATTATTGCAATTTTATTTGAGGGAGAGGCATAATCTTACATACTTTCTCTTCATGGATCATATGCACTTACGATTGGAACTCTAGCAAGCATCCGCAACTACTAAAGATCATTAAGGTAAAACCCAACCATAGCATTATAAGGCATCAAGTCCTCTTTGTTCCCCTACGCAAACAACCTACTCACTCGGGTCTATGTTTCAATCACTCACGCCACCAACCATAAGAAAATCATGAACATATTGCAAACCCTACAGCGGGAATCCCTCATGCTTGCGCGACACGGAGAGCACCATAGGACAGCACCAATAATAAAACATGCAACTCATACCAATCACGATCATCAATTAACCCATAGGACAAAACGGATCTACTCAAACATCATAGGATAGCCATACATCATTGGGAAATAATATATAGCGTTGAGCACCATGTTTAAGTAGAGATTACAGCGGGTAAAAGAGGGGTTACACCACTGCATAGAGGGGGAGATTTGGTGATGATGGCGGTGAAGTTGTTGGTGTAGATTGCGGTGATGATGATGGCCCCGGTGGCGTTCCGGCGCCACCGGGAGAGAGGGGTGATAACCCACAAGTATAGGGGATCAATTGTAGCCTCTTTAGATAAGTAAGAGTCTTGAACCCAACGAGGAGCTAAAGTTAGAACAAATATTCCCTCAAGTTCTATCGACCACCGATACAACTCTACGCACGCTTAACGTTCGCTTTACTTAGAACAAGTATGAAACTAGAAGTACTTTGTAGGTGTTGTTAGATAGGTTTGCAGATAATAAAGAGCATGTAAATAAAAATTAGGGGCTGTTTAGATAAAGATACAACTAAGTTAGTTTTTGTAAAGAGCTTTTTGTTACGAGAAAGTTATTTGTCCCTAGGCAATCGATAACTAGACCGGTAATCATTATTGAAATTTTATTTGAGGGAGAGGCATAAGCTAACATACTTTCTCTACTTGGATCATATGCACTTATGATTGGAACTATAGAAAGCATCCGCAACTACTAAAGACCATTAAGGTAAACCCAACCATAGCATTAAAGTATCAAGTCATGTTTATCCCATACGTAAACAACCTACTTACTCGGGTATGTGCTTCTGTCACTCACGCCACCCACCATAAGAAAATCATGAACATATTGCAAAACCTATAACGGGAATCCCTCACGCTTGCGCGACACGGAGAGCACCATAGGACAACACCAATAATAAAACATGCAACTCAAACCAATCACGATCATCAAATAACCCATAGGAGAAAATGGATCTACTCAAACATCATAGGATAGCCATACATCATTGTGAAATAATATATAGTGTTGAGCACCATGTTTAAGTAGAGATTACAACGGGTAAAAGAGGGGTTACACCACTGCATAGAGGGGGAAGAGTTGGTGATGATGGCGGTGAAGTTGTTGGTGAAGATTGCGGTGATGATGATGGCCCCCGGTGGCACTCCGGCGCCACCGGAAGCGAGGGGGAGAGTGCCTCTTCTTCTTCCTTGACCTCCTCCCTAGATGGGAGAAGGGTTTCCCCTATGGTCCTTGGTCTCCATGGTGTGGGAGGGGCGAGAGCCCCTCCGAGATTGGATCTGTCTCTCTGTCTCTCTCTGTTTCTGCGTTCTCAGATTCTGCCCTTTCACTGTTTCTTATATTCATGGAGATCGGTAACTCTGATTGGGCTGAAATTTTAACACAATCTCTATCCGAATATTAGCTTTCTTGCGGCGAAAGAAGGGCACCAACAGCCTTACGGGGTGGCCACGAGGGCCTAGGGCACGCCTGACCCCCTGGGGCGCGCCCCCTGCCTCATGCCCCCCTCGGGCATCGTCGCACGTTGATTCTTCTTCCCATATTTCACATATATTCCAAAAATATTCTCCGTCCGTTTTTATCCCATTTGGACTCTGTTTGATATGGATTTTTTGCGAAACAAAAAACATGCAACAAACAAGAACTGACACTGGGCACTGGATCAATATGTTAGTTCCAAAAATAGTATAAAAAGTTGCCAAAATTATATGAAAGTTGTAGAATATTGGCATGGAACAATAAAAAATTATAGATACGACGGAGACGTATCAACATCCCCAAGCTTAATTCCTGCTCGTCCTCGAGTAGGTAAATGATAAAAAAGATAATTTTTGATGTGGAATGCTACCTAGCATAATCTTGATCATGTAATCTAATAATGTCATGAATATTAAGACACGAGTGATTCAAAGCAGTAGTCTATCATTTGACATTAAGACAATAATACTTCAAGCATACTAATAAAGCAATATGTCTTTTCAAAATAACATGGCCAAAGAAAGTTATCCCTACAAAATCATATGGTCTGGCTATGCTCCATCTTCATCACACGAAATATTCAAATCATGCACAACCCCGATGACAAGCCAAGCAATTGTTTCACACTTTTGATGTTCTCAAACCTTTTCAACTTTCACGCAATACATGAGCGTGTGCCATGGATATAGCACTATAGGTGGAATAGACTATGATGGTGGAGGTTGTGTGGAGAACACAAAAAGGGAGAAAGTCTCACATCAACGCGGCTAATCAATGGGCTATGGAGATGCCCATCAACTGATGTCAATGTGAGGAGTAGGGATTGCCATGCAACAGATGCACTAAGAGCTATAAGTGTATGAAAGCTCAAACTGAAACTAAGTGGGTGTGCATCCAACTTGCTTGCTCATGAAGACCAAGGGCATTTGAGGAACCCATCGTTGGAATATACAAGCCAAGTTCTATAATGAAAATTCCCACTAGTATATGAAAGTGATAACTCAAGAGACTCTCTATATGAAGAACATGGTGCTACTCTGAAGCACAAGTATGGTAAAAGGAAAGTAACATTGTCCCTTCTCTTTTTTATTTTATCTCTTTTTTGTAGGCTTCTTTGGCCTCTATCTTTTTTGGGGGGGAGGGGGGCTTCTTTG
This sequence comes from Triticum aestivum, assembly GCF_018294505.1. Classification (NCBI taxonomy): domain Eukaryota; kingdom Viridiplantae; phylum Streptophyta; class Magnoliopsida; order Poales; family Poaceae; genus Triticum; species Triticum aestivum. Next base: position 516,052,007 of record NC_057809.1, on the reverse strand, counting down.
GCCACTTTTATTTTGATCATGGGGCAATGTTCTAATAATGATGATCATCACACTTTTATTTACTTACAACTCAATATTACTACTTGATACTAGAACAAAGATATGACTCTATATGAATGCCTCCGGTGGTGTACCGGGATGTGCAATGATCTAGCGTAGCAATGACATCAAAACACGGACAAGCCATGAAAACATCATCCTAGCTATCTTATGATCATGCAAAGCAATATGACAATAGATGCTCAGGTCATGTATATGATGATGATGATGATGATGGAAGTTGTATGGCAATATATCTCGGAATGGCTATGGAAATGCCATAATAGGTAGGTATGGTGGCTGTTTTGAGGAAGATATAAGGAGGCTTATGTGTGATAGAGCGTATCATATCACGGGGTTTGGATGCACCGGCGAAGTTTGCACCGACTCTCAAGGTGAGAAAGGGCAATGCACGGTACCGAAGAGGCTAGCAATGATGGAAGGGTGAGAGTGTGTATAATCCATGGACTCAACATTAGTCATAAAGAACTCACATACTTATTGCAAAAATCTATTAGCTATCGAAACAAAGTACTACACGCATGCTCCTAGGGGGATAGATTGGTAGGAAAAGACCATCGCTCGTCCCCGACCGCCACTCATAAGGAAGACAATCAATAAATAAATCATGCTCCGACTTCATGACATAACGGTTCACCATACGTGTATGCTATGGGAATCACAAACTTCAACACAAGTATTTATACAATCCACAACTACCCACTAGCATGACTCTAATATCACCATCTTTATATCGCAAAACTATTGCAAGGAATCAAACATATCATATTCAATTATCTACAAGTTTTATGTAGGATTTTATGACTAACCATGTGAATGACCAATTCCTGTCATCTCTCTAACTAGATATAAGTGAACCAAGAGAGTTTAATTCTTTGTGCAAAAGGTATGCCCACGCTCTAACAAATATAAGTGAAGCAAAAGAGCATTCTACAAATGGCGGTTTTCTATATGAAGAGAAACAGGCAATCCAAACTTCAAATGATATAAGTGAAGCAAATGAAGCATTCTACAAATCAATCATGGACTATCTCATACCAGCATGGTGCATAAAAGAAAAGTGAAAACTAAATGCAAAAGACGCTCCAAGATTTGGACATATCATGTGACGAATAAAAATATAGCTCCAAGTAAAATTACCGATGATTGTTAGAAGAAAGAGGGGATGCCTTCCGGGGCATCCCCAAGCTTGGTTGCTTGGGAGTCCTTGAATATTTCCTTGGGGTGCCTCGGGCATCCCCAAGCTTAGGCTCTTGCCACTCCTTATTCCTTCATCCATCATGATCTCTCCCAAAACTTGAAAACTTCAATCACACAAAACTTAACAGAAAGTTTGGTAAGATCCGTTAGTATAATAAAGAAAATCACTTGTGACGCCCGGATAATTAAGCTACAGTGAATATCTGCTAATGATGCCAAGTCACTTCGATTACTGTGGCTAGTCTCGCATTAGTTCAAAACCGATTCAAAATCCAATTCAAAAACAAGTCAAACAATTAAACTTTTCAAAAGTCAAAACTAAAATGTTCTTATTGTGACAGATAATTCAGAAGATATATTGGTGGAGGAACCAAGTCTTTATAAAATGTTTAAATGCACTAAACTAATGAAATCAGTAGCTAAAACCGTTAATAGAATGCCTTTTATATTTTGTATAATACTAAACTATATTATTTTAGGATGAAACTTTTTGTGGCTATGACATAGTTTGTAACATGAATTTAAGTGCCACTTGGTATTTTATTAAAACTAAAATAATTA
>NC_057809.1:516049153-516049912 GCF_018294505.1 Triticum aestivum | reverse complement strand
GACCAGTGCGTACAACCCCGCTGGGATGATCAAACCCTAGCCTCACCCACCCTCTCCACTTGCTCTCCCTCTCTGTCCCGCATGCCCCAATGCCTCCATGGTCGCGCCGCACCGAAACTCGCGGCCACCGTCCTCTCCGTGCCCTGCGACCGCGTCCTGGAGCTCCGCCACCGTCCCCTTCGTCACGCGAGGCCACCCATTGGATCTCAACACGTCCATAACGAGCACCTCGTCGTCGTCTTCGTCCTCGGCCCCGATGAGCTCGCTGCCGACTCCGGCGCCACCAAGCCTCCCCCGCGCCCGCTTAGCACACCTACGGGATCCCTGTGAGCTTCTCTCCGCTTCCCCTCTCTCCATGCGGTTGCTCCCCTCCTCCAACTATCGCTGCCATCATGACCGAGCCCCGCCGTCGCTGCCATGCTCTCTTCCGCGGCCATAGCCACCGAAGCTCGCGCCCGAGCTTGGTCCCGTGCTCCTGGGGCTCCTAGGAGGCCACCGCACCCGCTTGCGTCGCCTCATGTGCCCCACACCCTCGACCCCCTCCGCACCCAAGTCCGGCCGCCGCGTGCTGTTCCCCTGCTCGCGTGGCCGAGCACCACCGTGCGGCTCCTCCCTCCGCCTCCCTGCTTTTCCCCGCTCCCGCGGACTGCTGCTGCTGCACTGCTCCGCCCGCGCGCGCACGCCCCCGCACCGCCGCACCCTTCCACCTGCAGCGCGCGCTCGCCCGCGCCCCTTGCACTCGCCGTCCACACCGCGGCC
>NC_057809.1:516029555-516048351 GCF_018294505.1 Triticum aestivum | reverse complement strand
CTCTCCCCCTCCGCTCGCCGGCCGGCCTCCTCGCCGCGGTCGGCGCCCTCCCCTGGCCGCGCCATGGGCATGGCCCCGCCTGCGCCCTCCATCGCCTCCGTGCGGTTGCGCGTGCGCCCGCACCCGATAACGCCCACGCCCGCTATGGCCCCTGTGCCACTGACAGTGGGGCCCCGCCCCCAGAACGTTTAAAAAAAGAGATAATAATAATTAATTAATTAATTAGCTAATTAAATAACTTAATTAATCCTGTTTAGTTAAACTAATTAAACTTAATTAACCTAAATATCTAATTAAACTAACTAATCTGTTAGTTAGGGCGATGTGTCAATGACAGATGGGACCCACACGTCAGCTTGACCCAATCAACACCTCTGTTGACTGCTGACATCATGCTGACGTTGGCAAGCACTATTCTGGATAATGTTGAATTAAAATAATTAAATAAATGCTAAAAATGATTTAAATCTTTTAAAATTAATATAAAATAAAATCGTAGCTCGGATGGAAAAACTTTGTACATAAAAGTTGCTCAGAACGACGAGACAAATTCGGATACGCAGCCCGTTCGTCCGCCACACATCCCTAGCATAGCAAACACGCAACCTTCCCCCTCCGATTCATTTGTCCGAAAACGCGAAACACCGGGGATACTTTCCCGAATGTTTTCCCCCTTCGCCAGTATCACCTCCTACTGCGTTAGGGCACACCTAGCACCGCTCATTGTCATGTCATGCATCGTTATGCATCTGTTTGCATTGTATTCATTGTTTCTTCCCCCTCTTCTCTCCGATAGACTACGAGACTGACGCCGCTACTGGTACCCCAATCAACTACGTTGTTGACGACCCCTCCTTCTTTCCAGAGCAACCAGGCAAGCCCCCCCCCTTGATCACCAGATATCGCCTACTCTTCTCTATACTGCTTGCATTAGAGTAGTGTAGCATGTTACTGCTTTTCGTCAATCATATTCTATTGCATAGCCTGTCATTGTTGCTACAGTTGTTGATACCTTACCTGCAATCCTAAATGCTTAGTATAGGATGCTAATATTCCATCACTGGCCCTACATTCTTGTCTGTCTGCAATGCTATACTATCGGGCCGTGATCACTTGGGAGGTGATCACGGGTATATATTATATATCTTATACATGATACATGTGATGACTAAAGACGGGTTGGCTCGTAGAGTACCCGCGAGTGATTCACGGATTGGGGGCTAAAAGGACCTTTGTCCCGACGGCCCTCTAGGTGGATCTTTGTGGCGGAGCGACAGGGCAGGTTGAGACCGCCTAGGAGAGAGGTGGGCCTAGTCCTGGTCGGCGTTCACGGTTACTTCAAAATAACATGCTTAGCGAGATCTTGGTATTTGACCTGAGTCTGGCCACTAGCCTATACGCACTAACCAACTACGCGGGAACAGTTATGGGCACTCGACGTCGTGGTATCAAGCGAAGCCTTCGTGACGTCAGCGACTGAGCGGCGCACGCCGAGTTGGACTAGAACGCCTGCTCTTGTATAAGGGAGGCTAGGTCTGCTCGCCAGCCGTGTACGCAACGTGCAGGTGTGCAATGGGCGATGGGCCCAGACCCCTACGCCATAGGATATAGACCGGTGTGCTGACCTCTCTATTGTGCCTAGGTAGGGCTGTGACGTGTTGATCTTCCGAGGCTGGGTATGACCCAGAAAAGTGTGTCCGGACAAAGGGGATCGAGCATGTTGGAAAATGTGGTGCACCCCTACAGGGAAGTTTATCTATTCAAATAGCCATGTCCCTCGGTAAAAGGACGACCCGGAGTTGTACCTTGACCTTATGACAACTAGAACCGGATACTTAATAAAACACACCATTCCAAGTGCCAGATACAACCGGTGATCACTCTCTCACAGGGCGACGAGGGGAGGATCACCGGGTAGGATTATGCTATGCAATGATACTTGGTGAACTTACCATCTATTCTCTTCTACATGCTGCAAGATGGAGGTTACCAGAAGCGTAGTCTTCGATAGGACTAGCTACCCCCCCTCTTATTCCGGCATTCTGCAGTTTAGTCCACATATACTACCCCCTTTCCCATTTGATACCAATGCATACATATGTAGTGTTAGCTCCTTGGTTGCGAGTACTTTGGATGAGTACTCACGGTTGCTTTGCTCCCCCCATTTCCCCCTTTCTATACCCGATTGCTGCGACCAGACGTTGGAGTCCGGGAGCAAGATGCCACCGTTGACGACGACTCCTACTACACTAGAGGTGCCTACTACTACGTGCAGGCCGCTGACGACGACTAGGAGTAGTTTAGGAGGATCCCAGGCAGGAGGCCTTGCCTTTTCGATCGTTGCTACTTTTGTGCTAGCCTTCTTAAGGCAAACTTGTTTAACTTATGTCTGTACTCAGATATTGTTGCTTCTGCTGACTCTTGTGTATTCGAGCCCTCGAGGCCCCTGGCTTGTAATATAAAGTTGTCTGGAGTTGTGTTGTGATATCTTCCCGTGAGTCCCTGATCTTGGTCGTACACATTTGCGTGCATGATTAGTGTACGGTTAAATCGGGGGCGTCACATCACTACTCTAAGTATTGTTGCAAACCAATTCATATTTTGTTTTTGCATTATAGCTACTGTAATATAACTTTTCCATGGATTAATCCACTGAGAGAAATCGATAGTTTCATCAAAACAAAGCAAACTATGCATCAAACACATAATCTGTCTTAAACGGGACAGTCTGTAGTAATCTGAACATTCACCATACTTATGGTACTCCAAAAATTTGGAAAAATAGTAAAAATAAATAATTTGTATAGAAAGACAGTGCAAGAAGTTTCAGAACCGTTTGACGTTCTAGTAAAAAATGTAAAATCGTGCACTACAGCCAAAGTTTCTGTTTTGCACCGCACAAACCAACAAGCAACGTAAACATCCTAAAGGCAAATCTTGGCACATTATTTTTATAATACAATGGAATTATAAAAGGGGATAATTATTTTTGTTGAAAAGTTTCTGTAATCAAGATTCACAAAGTTTCCGTGAGCATGAACAAAGTTCAAGGAGCTCCCCCACTTCAACAATGCTTGTCTCTCTCACTTTCACTTTCCTTGTTGAAAAGTTTTGGGTTCCCCTCTTTATTTTTTTGTTTTTAAACTATATAAAAGCACTCAACAGAGGTAAATGACTCTCTAAAACTTTCGGGTTGTCTCCCTGGCAGCGCTTTCTTTAAAGCCATTAAGCTAGGCATATAGTGCTCAAGTAATGGATCCACCTGGATCCCAAGGTACATCAAAGTCAATTTTAATTAACAATGATTTGTGATTTAGTAGTGAGCACAAAGTAACATATATCATGCAAGACCGAAGTCTAACTCTCTTCCTATGCATCGGCATGTCATAAAAGAATAATTCATGCACACATAGTAAAGGCCAATGCATAGTATAAACAATTTCTTGCAATTTTATCATATTGGAAACATGGAGAGGCGGAGATGTAGTTCCTCTCTCATAATAATTGCAAGTAGTAGCAGCAATCACATGCATATTATATCTATCAAAATCATCATGTGTAGTAGTAAAACACAACCCATCAATATAATCCTTAATATGGGCAAACCTCTCCGATATAGTGTAGTCGGGAGAATTCAAAAAGATAATAGGACTATCATGTGTGGGTGCAATAGCAACAATTTCATGTTTAACATAAGGATCTATAGCAAGTTCATCTCCATAAGCATAATTCATATTGGCATCTTGACCACAAGCATATCAAGCATCATTAATAAGGGATATTTCAAAAGAATCAACGAGATCATAACAATCATCATAGCATTCATCCTTCGGTAAATTCGAAGGGAAATTAAAAAATGTATGAGTTGAAGAGTTACTCTCATTAGAAGGTGGGCACGGGTAGCTAATCCGCTCTTCCTCCTTTTGTTCTTCGCTCTCCTCATCATCTTTTTCATCCAATGAGCTCACAGTTTCATCAAATTCTTCTTCCATAAACTCCAGCAAAATATTAGTCTCTTCTTGGACAGCGGAGACTCTCTCAATAAAATCATCAATATCGGAATTGAATTCTTAATTTTGATAGCAATATTTAAGTATAGCAAAAATTTCAGGTCTGTAAACAGCATCATCAAGATTTTCACTCTTTAAACAAAGATTCAATTTCATAAGCACCCATAAAAGCAACGAATTCTTCTATTCGTTCCACATCATAGTAATCATATATACCATTAGCATAGGAAGCTAAGGTTTCATTATCATTAAATTCGCATGAAAAGGGAAGGTGTGGAGCCTTCTTCCTAGAGCAACAAGTATAATCATATCTCAAGCATAGTTGCCGAGCATACCAATGCAACATATAAATTTGATCCCATAATAGATTCCCTTTTTGAGTCAAGCGATAATCCCTAAAGTATTCACGTTGATCCAACATGTCTCCCATTACGTAATTGAATGGGGTTTTCTCAGGATTATTAAAGTAGTGCATAATATCTTTCACATAATGAGCATCGAGGGTTTTAGGAGGTTCCCCATCTCCATGAGTAGCAAGTAAACCTATTTTTTGGAATTTCGTGTTCCATATCCATAACTAAAGATAGAGAACAACTTATAACAGAAAATAAAAATTACTTAGTGATAAAGCAAACAAGCACACATGAGAATATTCACCCCACGCTATAACTCCCCGGCAACGGTGCCAGAAAAAGGTCTTGATAACCCACAAGTATAGGGGATCAATTGTAGCCTCTTTCGATAAGTAAGAGTGTCGAACCCAACGAGGAGCTAAAGGTAGAACAAATATTCCCTCAAGTTCTATTGACCACCGATACAACTCTACGCACGCCAAGCTTTTAAATCAAGGTCGATATAACTGATATAAAGGCTGATATATCACTTTTGGGGCTCTACCAATATATACATAACATATCATTTTGTAAATATCATTTTCAAACATATCACCCGATATGGACCGAAATATCAATGGATATGGCTGATATCTAGCCCGATATGTCCACCGATATAGCACAATACATAGATAACAATAGTTCTTTATTAAAGAACAGTGAAATAAGATTATGCAATTACAACTTCAACATATATTATCAAAGTCATGCACAATGTTTCGTACAAATGAATACATATCATATGTTTTTTAATCATAGAGTAAGAATTTTGTCAATATTTCCTTAATAGTTTCTTAATCAACAAGTTAATAAACTAGGAATCTAAACGTGTTATGTTGAAGCTTGCCATCATACATTTTGTTTTACTAAAAATACAAGTTTTGAACAAGAATAATGAAAAAACTAGACATGTTTTCTCCGATATATCTACATATCGTCCGATATATCACCCGATATCCGACATTCGATATGTCGAAGCCAAACCGATACTAACCCGATATTCGATATTTTGAAGCTTGACGCACGCTTAATGTTTGCTTTACCTAGAACAAGTATGAAACTAGAAGTACTTTGTAGGTGTTGTAGGCTAGGTTTGCAAGATAATAAACAGCACGCAAATAAAAAGTAGGGTCTGTTTTAGATGAAGACACAACTAAGTTAGTTTTAGTAGAGAGCTTGTTGTCACACAAGAAAGTTATTTGTCCCTAGGCAATCGATAACTAGACCGGTAATCATTATTGCAATTTTATTTGAGGGAGAGGCATAAGCTAGCACACTTTCTCTTCTTGGATCATATGCACTTATGATTGGAACTCTAGCAAGCATCCACAATTACTAAAGATCATTAAGGTAAAACCCAACCATAGCATTATAAGGCATCAAGTCCTCTTTGTTCCCATACGCAAACAACCTACTTACTCGGGTCTATGTTTCTATCACTCACGCCACCCACCATAAGCAAATCATGGACATATTGAAAACCCTACAGTGGGAATACCTCACGCTTGCGCGACACGGAGAGCACCATAGGACAACACCAATAATAAAACATGCAACTCAAACCAATCACGATCATCAATTAACCCATAGGACAAAACGGATCTACTCAAATATCATAGGATAGCCATACATCATTGGGAAATAATATATAGCATTGAGTACCATGTTTAAGTAGAGATTACAGCGGGTAAAAGAGGGTTTACACCGCTACATAGAGGGGGGAAGAGTTGGTGATGATAGCGGTGAAGTTATTGGTGTAGATTGCAGTGATGATGATGGCCCCGGCGGCGTTCCGGCGCCACCGGGAGAGAGGGGGAGAGAGCCCCCCTTCTTCTTCTTCTTCTTCTTCTTCTTCCTTGACCTTCCCCCTAGATGGGAGAAGGGTTTCCCCTCTGGTCCTTGGTCTCCATGGCATGGGAGGGGCGGGAGCCCCTCCGAGATTGGATCTGTCTCTCTGTCTCTCTCTGTTTCCGCCTTCCAGATTCTGCCCTTTCACTATTTCTTAAATTCCTGGGGATCCATAACTCTGATTGGGATGAATTTTGGACACGATTTTTATCCGGATATTAGCTTTCTTGCAGCGAAAGAAGGGCACCAACCACCTTACGGGGTGGCCACAAGGGCCCAGGGCACCCCCCTGCCTCGTGTCTCCCTCGGGCATCGTCTCGCGTTGATTCTTCTTCCCAAAAATCACATATATTCCAAAAAAAAAATCTCTGTCGGTTTTTATCCCGTTTGGACTCCGTTTGATATGGATTTTCTACGAAACAAAAAACATACAACAAACAAGAACAGGCACTGGGCACTGGATCAATATGTTAGTCCCAAAAATAGTATAAAAAGTTGCCAAAAGTATATGAAAGTTGTAGAATATTGGCATGGAACAATCAAAAATTATAGATATGATGGAGATGTATCACATAGCAAAGTCATAGCAACATCAATCTTAGAACATAATGGATACTAGGGATCAAGACAAAACTAACTCGATTACATGGTAAATCTCATCCAAACCATCACCGTCCAGCAAGCCTACGATGAGATTACTCACGCACGGCGGTGAGCATCATGAAATTGGTGATGGAGGATGGTTGATGATGACGATGGCGACATATTCCCCTCTCCAGAGCCCCGAACGGACTCCAGATAAGCCCTCCTGAGGAAGATTAGGGCTTCGGCGGCGGCTCCGTATCGTACAACGCGATAACTCCTTCTCTTTGATTTTTCTCCCCGAAAGTGAATATATGGAGTTGGGGTTGAGGTCGGTGGAGTACCAGGGGGCCCACAAGGAAGGGGGCGTGCCCTAGGGGGGGGGGCTGCACCCTCGTGGACAGGGTGTGGGCCCTCTGATGCTGATTCTTTCGCCAATATTTTTCATTAATTCCAAAATGTGTCTCCGTGGGTTTTCAGGTCATTCCGAGAACTTTTATTTCTGCACAAAAATAACACCATGGCAGTTCTGCTGAAAACAACGTCAGTCCGGGTTAGTTCCATTCAAATCATGCAAGTTAGAGTCCAAAACAAGGGCAAAAGTGTTTGGAAAAGTAGATACGTTGGAGACGTATCACTGATTAGTCACATTGTTGCAAGGCTTTTAGTGATGTGCATTACCGAGAGGGCCCAGAGATACCTCTCCGATACACGAAGTAACAAATCCTAATCTCGATCTATGCCAACTCAACAAACACCTTCGGAGACACCTGTAGACCATCTTTATAATCACCCAGTTACGTTGTGACGTGTGATATCACACAAGGTGTTCCTCCGGTATTCGGGAGTTGCATAATCTCATAGTCAGAGGAATATGTATAAGTCATGAAGAAAGCAATAGCAATAAAACTAAACGATCATTATGCTAAGCTAACAGATGGGTCTTGTCCATCACATCGTTCTCTAATGATGTGATCACGTTCATCAAATGAAAACACATGTCTATGGTTAGGAAACTTAACCATCTTTGATTAACGAGCTAGTCAGGTAGAGGCATACTAGGGACACTTTGTTTTGTCTATGTATTCACACATGTATCAAGTTTCTGGTTAATACAATTCTAGCATGAATAATAAAAATTTATCATGATATAAGGAAATATAAATAACAACTCTATTATTGCCTCTAGGGCATATTTCCTTCAGTCTCCCACTTGCACTAGAGTCAATAATCTAGATTACATAGTAATGATTCTAACACCCATGGAGTCTTGGTGTTGATCATGTTTTGCTCGTGGAAGAGGCTTAGTTAACAGGTCTGCAACATTCGGATCCGTATGTATTTTGCAAATCTCTATGTCTCCCTCCTTGACTTGATCACGGATGGAATTGAAGCGTCTCTTTATGTGTTTGGTTCTCTTGTGAAATCTGGATTCCTTCGCCAAGGCAATTGCTCCAGTATTGTCACAAAAGATTTTCATTGGACCCGATGCACGAGGTATTACACCTAGATCGGATATGAACTCCTTCATCCAGACTCCCTCATTTGCTGCTTCTGAAGCAGCTATGTACTCCTCTTCACACGTAGATCCCGCCATGACGCTCTACTTGGAACTGCACCAACTTACAGCTCCACCATTCAATATAAATATGTATCCGGTTTGCGACTTAGAGTCATCCAGATCAGTGTCAAAGCTTGCATCGACGTAACCATTTATGACAAGCTCTTTGTCACCTTCATAAACGAGAAACATATCCTTAGTCCTTTTCAGGTATTTCAGGATGTTCTTGACCGCTGTCCAGTGATCCACTCCTGGATTACTTTGGTACCTCCCTGCTAAACTTATAGCAAGGCACACATCAGGTCTGGTACACAACATTGCATACATGATAGAACCTATAACTGATGCATAGGGAATGACTTTCATTTTCTCTCTATCTTCTGCAGTGGTCAGGCATTGAGTCTGACTCAACTTCACACCTTGTAACACAGGCAAGAACCCTTTCTTTGACTGATCCATTTTGAACTTCTTCAAAACTTTACCAAGGTATGTGCTTTGTGAAAGTCTAATTAAGCATCTTGATCTATCTCTATAGATCTTGATACCCAATATATAAGCAGCTTCACCGAGGTCTTTCATTGAAAAATTCTTATTCAAGTATTCTTTTATGCTATCCAAAAATTATGTATTATTTCCAATCAACAATATGCCATCCACATATAGTATTAGAAATGCTACAGAGCTCCCACTCACTTTCTGTTAAATACAGGCTTCTCCAAAAGTTTGTATAAAACCATATGCTTTGATCACACTATCAAAGCATATATTCCAACTCCGAGAGGCTTGCACCAGTTCATAAATGGATTGCTGGAGCTTGCACACTTTGTTAGCACCTTTAGGATCGACAAAACCTTCTGGTTGCATCATATACAACTCTTCTTTAAGATATCCATTAAGGAATGCAGTTTTGACATCCATTTGCCAAATTTCATAATCATAAAATATGGAAATTGCTAACATGATTCAGACAGACTTAAGAATCGCTATGGGTGAGAAGGTCTCATCGTAGTCAACTCCTTGAACTTGTCAAAAACCTTTCACAACAAGTCAAGCTTTCTAGACAGTAACATTACCGTCAACGTCAGTCTTCCTCTTGAAAATCCATTTATTCTCTATGGCTTGTCGATCATCGGGCAAGTCAACCAAAGTCCACACTTTGTTCACATACATGGATCCAATTTCAGATTTCATGGCCTCAAGCCATTTCACGGAATTTGGGCTCATCATCGCTTCCTCATAGTTCGTAGGTTCGTCATGGTCAAGTAACATGACCTCCAGAACAGGATTACCATACCACTCTGGTGCGAACCGTACTCTTGTTGACCTACAAGGTTCAGTAGTTACTTGATCCGAAGTTTCGTGATCATCATCATTAACTTCCTCACTAATTGGTGTAGGAATCACTGGAATTGATTTCTATGATGAAATAATTTCCAATTCGGGAGAAGGTACAGTTACCTCATCAAGTTCTACTTTCCTCCCACTCACTTCTTTCGAGAGAAACTCCTTTGCTAGAAAGGATCCATTCTTAGCAATGAATATCTTGCCTTCGAATCTGTGATAGAAGGTGTACCCAACAGTTTCCTTTGGGTATTTTATGAAGACACATTTCTCCGATTTGGGTTCGAGCTTATCAGGTTGTAGCTTTTTCACATAAGCATCACAGCCCCAAACTTTAAGAAACGACAATTTAGGTTTCTTGCTAAACCACAGTTCATATGGTGTCGTCTCAATGGATTTAGATGATGCCCTATTTAACGTGAATGTAGCCGTATCTAAAGCATAACCCCAAAACGATAGCAGTAAATCGGTAAGAAACATCACAGATCGCACCATATCTAATAAAGTATGGTTACGACGTTCGGACACACCATTACGTTGTGGTGTTCCAGGTGGCGTGAGTTGCGAAACTATTCCACATTGTTTCAAATTAAGACCACACTCATAACTCAAATATTCACCTCCACGATCAGATTGTAGAAACTTTATTTTCTTGTTACGATAATTTTCCACTTCACTCTGAAATACTTTGAACTTTTCAAATGTTTCAGACTTATGTTTCATTAAGTAGATATACCCATATATGCTCAAATCATCTGTGAAGGTCAGAAAATAACGATACCAACCTCGAGCTTCAACACTCATCGGACCGCATACATCAGTATGTATTATTTCCAATAAGTCAGTTGCTCGCTCCATTGTTTCGGAGAACGGAGCCTTACTCATCTTGCCCATGAGGTATGGTTCGCAAGCATCAAGTGATTCCAAAAGTCCATCAACATGGAGTTTCTTCATGCGCTTTACACCAATATGACCTAAACGACAGTGCCAAAAATAAGTTGCACTATCATTATTAACTTTGCATCTTTTGGCTTCAATACTATGAATATGTGTATCACTATAATCGAGATTCAACAAAAATAGACCACTCATCAAGGGTGCATGACCATAAAAGATATTACTCATATAAATAGAATAACAATTATTCTATGATTTAAATGAATAACCGTCTCGCATCAAACAAGATCTAGATATAATGTTCATGCTCAACGCTGGCACCAAATAACAATTACTTAGGTCTAAAACTAATCCCGACGGTAGATATAGAGGTAGCGTCCCGACGGCGATCACATCAACCTTGGAACCATTTCTGACGTGCATCATCACCTCGTCCTTAGCCAATCTTTGTTTAATCCGTAGCCCCTGTTTCGAGTTGCAGATATGAGCAACAGAACCAGTATCAAATACTCGGGTGCTACTACGAGCATTAGTAAGGTACACATCAATAACATGTATAAATATACCTTTCACTTTTCCATCCTTCTTATCCGCCAAATACTTGGGGCAGTTCCGCTTCCAGTGACCAGTCCCTTTGCAGTAGAAGCACTCAGTTTCAGGCTTAGGTCCAGACTTGGGTTTCTTCCCTTGAACAACAACTTTCTTGCTATTCTTCTTGAAGTTCCCCTTCTTCCCTTTGCCCTTTTTATTGAAACTAGTGGTCTTGTTAACCATCAACACTTGATGCTCCTTCTTGATTTCTACCTCCGCAGCTTTTAGCATCGCGAAGATCTCGGGAATTGTTTTTTCTATCCCTTGCATCTTATAGTTCATCATGAAGCCTTTATAGCTTGGTGGCAGTGATTGAAGAACTCTGTCAATGACATTATCATCAGGAAGATTAACTCCGAGATGAGTCAAGCGGTTATGGTACCCAAACATTCTGAGTATGTGTTCATTGACAAAACTATTCTCCTCCATCTTGTAGCTATGGAACTTGCTGGAGACTTTATACCTCACAACTCGGGCATTTGCTTGAAATATTAACTTCAACTCCTGGAACATCTCATATGCTCCATGACGTTCAAAACGTCTTTGAAGTCCCGATTCTAAGCCGTAAAGCATGGCACACTGAACTATTGAGTAGTCATCAGCCTTGCTCTGCCAGACGTTCATAACGTCTGGAGTTGCTCCTGCAGCGGGTCTTGCACCTAGCGGTGCTTCCAGGATGTAATTCTTCTATGCAGCAATGAGGATAATCCTCAAGTTATGGACCCAGTCCGTGTAGTTGTTACCATCATCTTTCAACTTAGCTTTCTCTAGGAACGCATTAAAATTCAAGGGAACGGTAGCACGGGCCATTGATCTACAACAAAATAGATATGCAAAAACTATCAGGTACTAAGTTCATGATAAATTAAAGTACAATTAATCATATTACTAAAGAACTCCCACTTAGATAGACATCCCTCTAGTCATCTAAATGATCACGTGATCCATATCAACTAAACCATGTCCGATCATCACGGGAGATGGAGTAGTTTTCAATGGTGAACATCACTATCTTGATCATATCTACTATATGATTCACGTTCGACCTTTTGGTCTCAGTGTTCCGAGGCCATATCTGCATATGCTAGGCTCGTCAAGTTTAACCCGAGTATTCTTCACGTGCAAAACTGGCTTGCACCCGTTGTATGTGAACGTAGAGCTTATCACACCCGATCATCACGTGGTGTCTCGGCACGATGAACTGTAGCAATGGTGCATACTCAGGGAGAACACTTACTCCTTGAAATTTAGTGAGGGATCATTGAGGGAGTCCTGGATTAGGGGGTCTCCGGACAGCCGGACTATATCCTTTGGCCGGACTGTTGGACTATGAAGATACAAGATTGAAGACTTCGTCCCGTGTCCGAATGGGACTCTCCTTGTCATGGAAGGCAAGCTTGGAAATACGGACATGTAGATCTCCTCCCTTGTAACCGAATCTGTGTAACCCTAGCCCCCTCCGGTGTCTATATAAATCGGAGGGTTTAGTCCATAGGACAAGAACAATCATACCATAGGCTAGCTTATAGGGTTTAGCCTCTACGATCTCGTGGTAGATCAACTCTTGTAATACTCATATCATCAAGATCAATCAAGCAGGACGTAGGGTATCACCTCCATCGAGAGGGCCCGAACCTGGGTAAACATCGTGTCCCCCGCCTCTTGTTACCATCCGCCTTAGACGCATAGTTTGGGACCCCCTACCCGAGACCGCCGGTTTCGACACCGACATTGGTGCTTTCATTGAGAGTTGCACTGTGCCGTCACCGTAAAGGCTTGATGGCTCCTTCGATCATCGGTAACGATGCTGTTCAGGGTGAGGTTTTCCTCCCCGGACAGATCTTTGTATTCGGCGGCTTCGCACTGCGGGCCAACTCGCTTGGCCATCTGGAGTAGATCGAGAGCTACACCCCTGGCCATCAGGTTAGGTACGGAAACTTAAACTACACCGCCGACATCCGCGGAGACTTGATCTTCGACGGATTCGAGCCCATGTCAGGTGCGCCGCACAATCACGACGAGCATGACGTAACTCTGTCGTCGGACAGTGTTCGAGAGATCGCATCTGCAACTACTCCGGCCCTCAATATGGAGCAAAGTGCGCCATCCGAGGACAGGTGGATAGACCCTGCCATGGAGGCCGCACTCTCAGTGGCGATAGAGCCGAATACTGACTTCACCCCTTGCGAGAGCCGTGTTGCCGAACCATTGGATTCGTCCCCGGCCATAGGCTCCGAGCCGCCTGCGTCCGTGCCTATCGAATCCGATTGGGCACCGATCATGGAGTTTACCTCCGCGGATATCTTTCAGCACTCGCCTTTCGGCGATGTGCTAAATTCATTAAGGTCTCTCTCCTTGTCAGGAGAACCTTGGCCGAACTATGTCCGGCTAGAAGGGGATGCGGACGACAAAGAAATTCACTGCCCACCCACCACCCACTTAGTAGCCACTGTCGACGATTTAACCGACATGCTCGATTTCGACTCCAAAGACATCGACGGCATGGACGACGATGCAGGAGAGGAACAGGAGCCAGTGCCCATAGAGCGCTGGACAACCACTTCATCACATGACATATACATGGTGGATACACCTAAAGAAGGCAATGACGACAAGACAGCGGAGGATGACCCCTCCAACAAGCAAACAAAGTGCCGGCGTAGGCGCCGCCCCAAATCCCGCCTCGGCAAAAACAACGCAAGAGAAAATAACACTCCAGTCGACTCCAGAGGAAATGACGACCACATTGACCTAGCGGTAGAGCACGATGAAACTGCAAATGATGAACATAGTACGGATCTGATGTCCAAACAGGACGACGCCATGGATAAACCTCATCAACCCCACTCTGGGGAGGAAAACAGTCCGGACGAAGATGCACACATCATCCTGGAAAGGCACTTGGAACAAGAGAACCTCCGCAGCAGGCTTATTGGCACAACGAGGAGTCTGAAGAAGCAGAAGCAAAGGCTTAAGGCCGCACAAAATACGCTCAACAACAGGTGGAACAAAGTGCTCGACAACAAAGAAAAGTATGGTGGCAGTTACCACACAAAGAACTATCCAAAGCGCAAGCTATTACCTGAATTCGACGATGAGGCCTTAGAGCCCACACAACCGAAAAATAAAACGGCTAACCGGCCGGATCAACCACCTTGTGGGCACGATAGAGCGGCTAACAAAGCCGCACATAAGTCAACACACGATCTACGTGAGGACTTGCGCCAAAAATCCAGTATGACCAGATCCATCTATGGATCTAGGAAGCGCGCTCCGGCACAAAACCAAAATCGAATACTACAACCGTCCGAACGCCATGATACATCCAAATACAGGGGTGCCGCACACCCCCTATGTTTCACCGATGAGGTGCTGGACCATGAATTTCTAGAAGGATTCAAACCGGTGAACATAGAGGCGTACGACGGGACCACAGACCCTGGGTTCTAGATTGAGGACTTTATCCTCCATATCCATATGGCTCGCGGAGACGATCTCCACGCCATCAAGTAATTTCCCCTCAAGCTTAAAGGACTAGCTCGGCACAGGCTGGAAAGCCTCCCCGAAAACTCAATTGGAAGTTGGGAGGAGCTCGAGGATGCTTTTCGGGCTAATTTTCAAGGGACCTATGTCCGACCTTCGGATGCAGACGATTTAAGTCATATAATTCAACAGCCCGGAGAGTTAGCCCAAAAGCTTTGGAATAGGTTTCTCACTAAGAAGAACCAAATCGTCGACTGTCCGGACGCTGAAGCCTTAGCAGCTTTCAAGCACAGCGTCCGAGACGAATGGCTCGCCAGACACCTCGGCCAAGAAAAACTGAGAACAATGGCAGCCCTGACAAGCCTCATGACCCGCTTTTGCGTGGGCGAAGATAGCTGGTTAGCCCGCAGTAGCACTAGCGACCCAAGCACATCCGAAGTCAGGGATGGCAATGGAAAACCACGACGCAGTAAAAGCAAGCGTCGAAATAAAGAAGACAACCCAGATAATACGGCGGTAAACGCTGGATTCAGGGGCTCTCGACCAGGTCAGCGGAAAAAGCCTTTCAAAGGCAGCAGAGATGGACCGTCCAGCCTAAACAAGATTCTAGACAAACTATGTCAGATTCATGGCACCCCCGATAAACCTGCAAATCACACCCACAGAGAATGCTGGGTCTTCGAGTAGGCCGGTAGGCTAACCGCCAAACACAAGGGGAGGGAGACACCAAGCAAAGACGAGGACAAACCTCGCCGGCAAAGCACTGGAGAACAGAAAAAATTCCCACCATAGGTTAAAACAGTAAACATGATCCACATGAAGAAGAGGAGAAGCAAACATGCACTCCGAGACATACGCGTCATAGAGCCTGTCACCCCTAAGTTCAAACCCTGGTTGGCCTGCCCGATCACTTTTGATCGCAGGGATCACCCGACAAGCATTCGACATGAAGGATTGGCCGCCTTGGTGTTAGACCCAATAATAAACGGATACCATATCACACGAGTCCTAATGGACGGAGGCAGTGGTATAAATCTGATATATCAGGACACAGTCCGCAAAATGGGGATAGACCTGACAAAAATCAGCCATAGTAATACTACCTTCAAGGGAGTAATACCAGGCCCAGAGGCCTCCACGGGCTCTCTAATACTAGAGGTTGTATTCAGTTCACCCGACAACTACCGAAGTGAGAAGTTAGACTTCAACATTGCTCCATTCCGAAGCGGCTATCAAGCACTACGCGGAAGAACAACTTTTGCTCGTTTTAATGTGGTACCACATTACGCTTCTCTTAAGCTTAAGATGCCTGGTCCACATGACACCATCACAGTTAGTGGAGATATTGGGTGTTCTCTATGCGTAGAAGAACATGCGGCGGCTTTAACAGCCGAGCACTAGCCGGCCTCACCAACCAGAATAAATGACAGGTCGTCAAGACCGCGGACACGGTTCGACGAGTCCGGCGCATCACTAGATATACCTGAGATTGGTTTGATGGTTAAACCTTCATAGACGGTACCAGGGGCTTCTCGCGTGTAATCAGGGCTAGTTCGGCTCAACTTGACTTATCTTGAATTTTAATGGTTTATCGAGAATAACCAATTTTTTGGCACGACAACTTTTACCTAAGTTCTTCTCTTCTACAGATGACAATCGTGAGGCACCCGTCCAGGACACGGCACAATGGAGACACAGGCGCAGACGTGTAGCAGGGACCCGCTCAAAGGTTTCTTTTCAGATTAAGACCACCCTGCGTAAACTTTTTTTACTGTCTCTTGTTGTTCACATCCTCCGGATACTCAATACAACCGAGAAGGATGTTGAAGTTATTGGCACTTCACCACGTCAGAATATTGCACGTACTTGGACACTCGGGGTTTATTATTAAGGGCATTGTTCAACCCGATATATGTTATATGTTATAAAGACCGAATACCTTAGGGAGTGTTTGGTGTCGCGAGTTTGGCCTTATATGCATCAGCTCCGAATCATGTCTTTGGTCAAATGTTGGGTTTGCCCGGCTCCCGTGTTTTGCTACCTTACATTCCGCTCTATTAGCTAAGGCGGCACCAGGAGAACTACTGTGATTGTGCCCTGGTTCATCCAGATGAGCACCTCAGTAGAGAAAGCCGAAAATTGACTGTCATTATAAAGCGCGAGACTGGTCAACCACTCGATGACTTAGCGGAATCTTCGGGATTCTTCTGCATTAACGAAGGGCCGTTTCCAGGTCATGTACGTACGCGCACCGTATTCGGGTGAGCGTGGAGGTACCAGGGGCTATATAGTAGTCCCACCGTCAAACTCCTATGGCTAAGTGAAAGTGTTAAAGCAATATAGTACGATTGCCTCGTTCGCTGCGCTACCACCTCCTTAATGGACCAAGACGTTGGATCAAGTGTGAATACACGTTTTTTGCGAACACCCCCACATTATATGTGTGGGGGTTGAAGCCGACTACTGCAAACTTTCAGGTTATATACATATAAACATAACGGCCGCACAGGAGGCATCATAATACTTTCAGGCAAAAGTATAAACACAACCTTTATAATTCAATAAAACATTGTTTTTACAATAGGAATACATGTCACTAGAACATAATATTCTTCGAGCACTGAGCCTCTATTGAACGAGCGCCTTCAAGGACTTCTTCAAAGTAGTGCTCGGCAGATACTCGGCCTACGACCGAACTCTGGGTTGCAATAGCGGTGGCCTCCATCTCTGCCAGTATGTCTTGACACGGGCAAGTGCCATACGCACACCCTCTATGCACGCCAACCTCTTCATAGCGTCGATGTGCGGCACAGCACCAAGGAACTGTTGCACTAAACTAAAATAACTATTTGGCCTTGGCCCTTCTGGCCACAGATGATCCACAACAGACCTCATGGCAAGCCCGGACAACCTATGGAGCTCGGCCCACTTGGCCATTCGCTCATTCAACAGTAGCGGACGCACTGGAACATGGAACTGTGACCAGAATAGCTTTTCCAATTCACGATCTTTTTGATCCTTGAAGTACTCGGTCGCATCAGCAGCACTTGCTGCCAAATCCACGTATGCGTCTGCAGAACTCCATAGTTGATCAAGAGGGGCATACTTCGGATCTCCAAACTTCGTCCACAACAAAAAGGGCTTCCCAGCCGCGATATCTCCAGCTTGACGCAGCTCCTCCCTCGCTGCTCTGATTTTGGAGCGGGCTTCCTTGGCTGCTACCATGGCCTTCTCCAGGTCCGTCGCCTTTGCTCGGCTTTCTTTTTCAAGAAGCTGGTAACGGTCGGCGGCATCTTTCAACTCATAGGCCATCTTGGCTATTTTTTCCTTGCTTTGGCAATGCGCAGCCTGTTCGGCCCTCAGCTCTTCGACTGCCTTTAGAGCGGCCGCATCACTATTCCTGGCTTGTTCCTTGGCTCGGGCAAGTTCTGCCCGAAGGGTCTCCACGGCGGCAGCTCCATCTGCAGTCACAACATATTAAAGATACTGGCATCATGCTCCTCTTACTATGTGTTGATCACCGGAGAAATCACATACCCTGTGCCTCGTCGAGCCGCTTGTTGACAAGCACGATGTCGGCATCTACCGCATCAAAGCCACTTCAGCTCAGCAAACTCATCAGTCCGGCTAGCCACCCGACCTTCAGCCACCTGCACATGAAGACGGCCTGATTATTACCTGGGACTATGATCCTCTGTTTTCCGCCGTTCTCGACGGCAACTAGAGTCTCAAGGGCTACTATCTGCATAGGGCACACCTAACGTGTGCGGTACTGTCAAAAACATACACTATTTCACGTACCTCAAAGCCTTTCAACAGACTCATAAAAGCTTCGTGCAACCCGCTTTCGGCGGATGAAATCCTCTCAATCACTGTACCCATTAGCGTATGATGCGCTTCTGAGATGGCCGCTTGCTCCAGAAGATCCTTCAGTGCATCCGATCACACACCGGACGATTCCAGACTCTTTCTGTTGCTCTCTTTAGGAGCTGAATTCTAAGGACTTCGGGTGGCTGAAGGATTACCCTCTGGCCTTGACGGATCAGGAGAAACCCTCCGTGACAACACTTCAGGGTCATCCGCCTCATGAG
>NC_057809.1:515989232-516029295 GCF_018294505.1 Triticum aestivum | reverse complement strand
AGATCCCTCGAAGACGAACTCTGTCGAGAAGGGCTACGATCCGAACTACAAAGATATATGCTTCGATTATTGTCTTCAGAAGTAATGTAGGATATTTTTACTATTAAGTACTTTTTGTTTACTTACAGCTCGGTAGAGGGCTGATCCCCTTGCAGGCACTGTGCGGCAAGAGTACCCTCCGAGGCAGGACCCTCTGGCGAAGATTTCTTCCCCCGTTTGGAAACCTTTGTTTCCGGGTCTTCAGAGGTGGTCCTCTTCCTTCCTTGGGGAGAGGGAATTTCAGATTCTTCTCCCTGGTTATCCTCCTTGGAGGCGCTAATTCCGCCGGTTTGGATGAATAATGAGTGAGGCCTGCTTTCAGCCTCTTTATTCCCCCCTTTATCTTCCCCTGAGGGCGCCTGATAAGGCGCCGGCTCGAGCATTCTGGCTAGTACTGGATTTGCTGAGCCTTCAGGAAGGGAGGCCGAACACCTGATCATCTTCGCCTTTGTTGCCCAGTCCTAGTCAAAGAGCGACCTTTTAGAATGATGTTGTGATGAATAAAAAAACAACATGTTTGGCCACGGGATTACTTACTTGGGTATCTGGACGTTTGCAGCTCAGACTCGCATCCTCGGTGGTGTCCGGACACCTTATTTGTGGTCCGAAGAATAATTTGTACATCTCTTCGAGCGTCATGCCGAGGAAGTGCTGAATAGTTCACGGTCCTTCCGGGTTGAACTCCCACATACGGAGGGGTCGACGTTTGCAAGGCGGGACTCGACGAACTAGCATGACTTGCATTACCGTGGCCAGGCTGACATCTCTCTCGAGGAGATCTCGGATGCAACTCTGCAATATCGGCACATCATTTACTGGCCCCCAGTCTAGCCCCTTGTTGATCCATGACGTCAGTTGTGGTGGGGGGCCCGAGCGAGAGGCAGGGGCGGCTACCCACTTGGTACTCCGGGGAGCTGTGATATAAAACCACTCCCGTTGCCATAAATCGGACACCTCTGGGAACGAACCCTCTGGCCATGGAACATCAGCACTTTTGCTTATTACGGCACCTCCACACTCTACGTGTCGCCCCTCGATTATCTTCGGCTTCACATTGAAAGTCTTGAGCCATAGGCCGAAGTGTGGGGTAATGCGGAGGAAGGCCTCACACACGACGATGAACGACAAGATGTGAAGGAGGGAATCCGGGGCAAAGTCATGGAAATACAACCCATAATCGAACATGAGCCCCCTAACAAAGGGATCCAGAGCGAGGCCTAGCCCTCGGAGGAAGTGAGAGATGAATACAACGCTCTCGCCGGGTTCGGGAGTGGGGATGACCTGCCCTCGAGCACGCAGCCTGTGCGAGATTTTGAGGGTCAAATACCTAGCCTCTCTTAGCTTCTTGATGTCTTCCTCTATGACAGAGGAAGGCATCCACCGACCTTGAAGGTTGGATCCGGACATGGTTGAAGGTCCGAAGCACCTGACCTGAGCCTTGGGTGTTGGAACTCAAGGTGGGGGAAGGATTCGATTGAGTACGAGAGGGAAAAAAGGACAGGCCTTGGCCTCTTTATAAAGAGGGTGAATATCAAGCTTCCTCCTCGTGGCCGTTTGGGACTTGCCTAAAATTGAGGAGTCATACCAACGGGCACGATTGGGTTACCCACACCCGTATTGATGAGAATCTCGTAATAAGGGGGACACGATCTCTGCTTTGACAAGACGTGTCCAGAAAACCGCCTCGCGATATGCGCAGTGCTGGTTGAGAAAAATGGTTCGAATAATGATCGGGCCGTGGTATGATGTCATGCTATCAAACGTGTCAGCAGATTAGATTTGTGGAAATATTATTCTCTCTACGGTGGTATGTGGAACTTGTTTTGCAGAGCCGGACACTATCCTTGTGTTCAAAATCTTCTATGGAGTATTCGGAGGAGGAACCCACCTTGCAATGCCGAAGACAAATCTGCGCGTCGGACTCATCGTCATTAAAGCCTGGTTCAGGGGCTACTGAGGGAGTCCTGGATTAGGGAGTCTCCGGATAGCCGGACTATATCCTTTGGCCGGACTGTTGGACTATGAAGATACAAGATTCAAGACTTCGTCCCGTGTCCGGATGGGACTCTCCTTGGCGTGGAAGGAAAGCTTGGAAATACAGATATGTAGATCTCCTCCCTTGTAACTGACTCTGTGTAACCCTAGCCCCCTCTGGTGTCTATATATACCGGAGTGTTTAGTCTATAGGACAAAAACAATCATACCATAGGCTAGCTTCTAGGGTTTAGCCTCTACAATCTCATGGTAGATCAACTCTTGTAATACTCATATCATCAAGATCAATCAAGTAGGACGTAGGGTATTACCTCCATCGAGAGGGCCCGAACCTGGGTAAACATCTTGACCCCCTACCCGAGATCCGCCAGTTTTGACACCGACAATCATCTTATAATGCTACCGCCGTACTAAGCAAAATAAGATGCATAAAAGATAAACATCACATGCAATCAAAATATGTGACATGATATGGCCATCATCATCTTGTGCCTTTGATCTCCATCTCCAAAGCGATGTCATGATCTCCATCGTCACCGGCTTGACACCTTGATCTTCATCGTAGTGTCGTTGTCGTGTCGCCAACTATTGCTTCTACGAATATCGCTACCGCTTAGTGATAAAGTAAAGCAATTGCATGGCGATTGCATTTAATACAATAAAGTGACAACCATAATGCTCCTGCCAGTTGCCGATAACTTTTACAAAACATGATCATCTCATACAACAACGTATATCTCATCACGTCTTGACCATATCACATCACAGCATGCCCTGCAAAAACAAGTTAGACGTCCTCTACTTTGTTGTTGCACGTTTTATGTGGCTGCTACGGGCTTCTAGCAAGAACCGTTCTTACCTACGCATCAAAACCACAATGATTTTTCGTCAAGTGTGTTGTTTTAACCTTCAACAAGGACCGGCCATAGTCAAATTCGATTCAACTAAAGTTGGAGGAACAGACACCCGCCAGCCACATGTGTGCGAAGCACGTCGGTAGAACCGGTCTCATGAACGTGGTCATGTAATGTTGGTGTGGGCCGCTTCATCCAGCATTACTGCCAAATCAAAATAAGACGTTAGTGGTAAGCAGTATGACTATTATCGCCCACAACTCATTGTGTTCTACTCATGCATATCATCTACGCATAGACCTGGCTCGGATGCCACTGTTGGGGAACGTAGCATGCAATTTCAAAAAAAATTCCTACGATCATGCAAGATCTATCTAGGAGATGCATAGCAATGAGAGGGGAAGAGTGTGTCCATGTACCTTCATAGACCGAAAGCGGAAGCGTTAGGTTAACGCAGTTGATGTAGTGGAACGTCTTCATGATCCAACCAATCCAAGTACCGAACATACGACACCTCCGTGTTCAGCACACGTTCTGCTCGATGACGTCCCTCGAACTCTTGATCTAGTAGAGGGTCGAGGGAGAGTTCTGTCAGCACGACAGCGTGGTGATGGTGATGGTGATGTGATCTGCGCAGGGCTTCGCCTAAGCACTACGACAATATGACCGGAGGAGTAAACTATGGAGGGGGGCACCGCACACGGCTAAGAAACAACTGTTGTGTCTTTGGGGTGCCCCCACCCCCGTATATAAAGGAGGGGAGGAGGAGGAGGCCGGCCAGGGGCGCGCGCCATGGGGGGGGGGATCCTACTAGGAGTAGGATTCAGCCCCCCTTTTTTCCTTTCTTTCTTCGGAGGGAATATGAAGGAGAGGGAGAGGGAAAGGGAAGGGGGGTCGCGCCCCCTCCTCCTTGTCTTATTAGAACTCCCTAGGAGCCACCCCTCACGGGCTTCCCTCTCTCTCCCTTAGGCCCGTGCTGGCCCGACACTTCCCCTGGGGGTTCCGGTAACCCCTCGGTACTCCGGAAAAATACCTGAATCACTCGGAACCATTCCAATGTCCGAATACTACCTTCCAATATATGAATCTTTACCTCTCGACCATTTTGAGACTCCCCATCATTTTCGTGATCTCATTCGGGACTCCAAACAAACTTCGGTCACCAAAACACATAACTCATAATACAAATTGTCATCGAATGTTAAGCGTGCAGACCCTATGGGTTCAAGAACTATGTAGACATGATCGAGACACATCTCCTGTCAATGACTAATAGCAGAATCTGGATGCTCATATTGGTTCCTACATATTCTTCAAAGATCTTTATCGGTCAAACCGCATAACAACATACTTTATTCCCTTTGTCATCGGTATGTTACTTGCCCGAGATTCGATCATCGGTATCATCATACCTAGTTCAATCTCGTTATCGGCAAGTCTCTTTACTCGTTCCGTAATGCATCATCCCGCAACTAACTCATTAGTCACATTGCTTGCAAGGCTTATAGTGATGTGCATTACCGAGAGGGCCCAGAGATACCTCTCCGATACACGGAGTGACAAATCCTAATCTCAATCTATGCTAACTCAACAAACACCTTCGGAGAGACCTGTAGAGCATCTTTATAATCACCCAGTTACGTTGTGACATTTGATAGCACAAAGGTGTTCCTCTGTTATTCGGGAGTTGCATAATCTCATAGTCAGAGGAATATGTATAAGTCATAAAGAAAGTAATAGTAATAAAACTAAACGATCATTATGCTAAGCTAACGGATGGGTCTTGTTCATCACATCATTCTCTAATGATGTGATCCCGTTCAACAAATGACAACACATGTCTATGGTTAGGAAACTTAACCATCTTTGATTAACGAGCTAGTCAAGTAGAGGCATACTAGGGACACTCTGTTTTGTCTATGTATTCACACATGTACTAATTTCCGGTTAATACAATTCTAGCATGAATAATAAACATTCATCATGATATAAGGAAATATAAATAACAACTTTATTATTGCCTCTAGGGCATATTTCCTTCATCATGGTATAGTCTCACATAAGCATTACGTCCACGATAAGTAGACCGTTAATCCAACTGCATCTACTACTATTACTCCACCCCAAGACCGTTATCCAGCATGCAACTCAAAGTGTTAAGTTTATAAGAAACAAAGTAACACAATAAGTAAGATGACAAAATATAGACTGAAGAAAACCTAGCAATAAGATTGACCCCATCATTTTATCCTTTGTAGCAACAACACAATACGTGTCTTCGTCCTTTCTGTCCCTGGACAAGATCGCCGCAAGATTGAACCCATTACTATGCACCACTCTTCTAAAGAACTACTCTTTTACATTGGCCAGAGAAGACTCATAGATCGGAAAGCATACATAGCTATAAAATTGCACAGCAAAGAAACTTATTTTCATTGTGTATATATAAAGCATGTTTCGAGAGAGTCCTACGATATGACAGATCCTACGAAATCATGTGATCCAAGACCAGGTAGAATCCATGTAGGGTCACGATCCAAATTGTTGAATCCTATACAAAACTGCAGAATGCTCTGACTCTGCTATGGACTATGTGCGATTCCTCTAATTTCTTATATGAGCAGTTTATTTTGTTGTAGCAGAATAATACAATGTATGTGACCGCAATGAAGATGAAGCTAACAATGGATCCAACGAGGATAACAAATATGATCATATTTTTACAAGAAAACTTCCAATTTATTCATCAACTGTCAAGGTAGTACAAAGAACACCAGAAGTAAAATTACATCCAGGTTCGTATACCACATAGTGACGACTACAAGCACTGGAGCGAGCCAAAGACGCGTCACCGTAATCGCCCCTCCCTCATCGGAACCGGGCAAACATTATTGTAGTAGATACTCCGAAAGTTGTCGTGATAAGGCCCAATAGGACCCGCGCACCAGAAAAACAACCGCCGTTGATGAAGAAAAGTGTAGATTGGAAGGATCTAGCATGCAGACACATGTAAGTAGAGAACGAAGACGGGGTCCAAGCGGATCCACTGAAAACAGACGCCGACCTGATCCATGAGATCCGTCGGAGACCCACCTCCACACGCCCTCGTCGATGCTAAAAGCTCCCCCTAAATGGGGGCTAAGCAGGGAGGATCTTATTCCATCTTCAAAAAGCTGCCATCGCCTCGTCTTCCTGAGCATGAGACAAACCTAACAAAACTTAAAAAAAAAACCCGCCTACAAACGAAGCCCTCCCGTCAGCAAAGGTCGAGATTCACCGCGCCATCATGGTCCAAGAACTATAGGAGACGAGGCGGACATCAGCGGTGCCGACGAGAGGCAAGGAAACCCTAGCGCCTTGGTCAGAGGAGGCTAGAGCTGAGGGGCACGGAGTCGTAACAATATGAATTGACCAACGTGGATAAAATAAGCTGAGGGGTAAGTTTTCGGTGAACTGCCAACGCAAAGCCAGATTTGTCTCAGCTACATAAACCGGCGAGATACGATTTTGCATTGCGAAGCCTTCCTGATTTTCTGAACCGAACCAATTTCCCTTTTGACATTCATACAAAACACAAGGCCAAACCAATGAGTCTAGCTCCATTCAGCTACATTCATCCTTTGATTCCTTTGCATGCATTATTTTTGTTTGTTTGCCAACATTTTGGCAGGGCAGCATCAAACCAACCAGATCCAGAAAATGAGAGTTTATGGACCTATGATCCATATCGAATTTTGGATAAAATAGAATAGATAAAGAGAACATAAAACCACAAGAACAGTGCAACAGAATGGTACAATGTCAAACAAAATCCCCAGCTCAAATGCAACCAGGCACAGGCACCAGCAAAGTAGAGTATATATATGTATATCACTGTAGGTATTCGTTCCATGTTCATATATCATCCACGAAATACACGTACGTATTTATACGCGGTATACTACGATCTCACAGTCGCGGAAGCGCGCTAAAGTACCCCGAAAAACCTGCCCCAGCCACTCCTCCTCGCCTCCTCCTCAGCGGCCGCTGCCGCCGGCGGCGGCGGCGCAGCCGGCGCCTCTCCGACGCCCCAGATCCCCTCGAGAACCTGGGCCAGGCTCGCCGGGACGCCGTAGGTGTCGGCCTCGGGCGCGGCGAGCACGGAGTCGAACACCTCCTGGAGGCCGACGACGCGGCGGCTGACGGCGCGCCGCGCCTCCCGCACGGCCGGGTCGTGGCCCGGGACGGCGTCGAGGCGGAGCAGCACGGCCATGAGCGCCTCCGAGAAGCGCGCGCGCTCGCGGTCGTCGCCGCGGACGGCGTCCACGGTCTCCTGCCGCCGGAGCAGCCGCTCGAGCCGCGTCGCCTCGGCGTCGGCGGCGCGCACGGCCGCCACGTGCCTCCGGACCCGGCGGCTGCGGAACGCCGCCTGGATCCTGGCGGCCGCCGCGTCCTGAGGCGTGGTGACGGGGATCCGGACGGTTCTGGCGGGCTTGCGCGCGGCGGGGCTGGGGCCGGGGCCGGGGTCGCCGGCGGCGAAGAAGAACTGCGAGGCGGAGCTGTAGTGGTAGGAGCCCATGGCGGCCGCCCTGGGTCAGTAGAGCGAGGTGAGGTCCAGTGTGCTACGGAGGACAATTTCGTGGGATCTGTGGGTGCCGGGCGTCGCACAGACCCGCGGTCCGGTCCACGCCTGCGGCGTGTTTCTTTGGGGGCAGGGCGTGTTTTCCTCGTCTCTTTTTCGGTGGCTTTTGCCGCACCACTCTAGCTCGAATTCGATACATATGCTTTTTGCTCGGTGGATATACATTGTCTTGCGCAGTGTGGCTACAGACGGGGGCCACCGAGAGACCCCGGCAGAGTGACACAACCCAACGGCCCGACGCACCGAAAGGTGGAAAACCCCAACAGCGGCCGGAAAGGGCACCCGAGAAGTATCCGGAAACGTGATCCGCAGCCCCACATGCAACAGAATCAGCCTCGCCCGCCACCGGCGATGTCCGCCGAGCGCGCTTGCTTGGCCGGGCGCTCGCAAAGCATAGGCAAATCCCTAAGGCCAACTTCATCGTGCGATCTTAAATGCGGAAACGCTCCTTCGCGAGCGAGCGTCGCAACGAGCGATCTCGTTTCCTCGCATTGTCGGAAGCCGATGGCTGATGGGCCTACCCATGAAGACGCATCAGCCCACATGTGCGCTGGACCCTCCTGCTCTCTCTCGCCCGTAAAACTTAATCTCACCGGCCCCCTGATTTCAACGGGCGGGGCCCGGGGTGGGGCCCAGATTTACTTTAAACAATAGCCCAAGACTTGCTAAAACGGGCAAGTGTGGCCTGTCGGAATTCGCGCGTCGCAGCGGGCACGCGCGAGATAGACTCCCTCTCTTAAATGAACGTCCGTTTTATTCAGATTCTGTCTGTTTGGATAGAGATTTAGGATTGTGTTCGGACGTGTTCTTAAATTAGGTGGCTGTGCGCCTAGCGCGCGGCCGCATCCATTTGCCCATCCTGTCCGCGTCTATTTAAAAAAAGAGCAATATTTCAAATATCAAGCCCTAGTTCACGGTCCCAATTCATCACGCCGGCAACAAAGTCAGCGGCCTACACGTCCATCGCCAGGGGCCGGCAACACAACCAGCCTCCAAAATAAATAGTTGTCCTCGCCGGCAACATAGTCGGCATCCAAAATGAATGTTTTCTCGCCGGCACACTGCCAGCGGCCCAGCGGGCGGGCGACACCCATGCCAGCCTTCAAAAAGAACGGTCACGCCGAACGGATGACCTAGTTCAGGGCTTCGGCGTCGAGCATCTCCTTCTGCCTGGCCTCGAACCAGGCCCTCGTCTTGTCGCTCATCTTCGACAAGTCCACGCTCATGATTGCAAGGACCACCTCCTTCGCTTTGGTGGCGGCATTGGTGGCCTCGATGTCGAGCTGCCTCTGCCTGGCCTTGACGTTGTCGGCCTCGATGTCGAGCTGCCTTTGTCGGGCGGCCTCTTCCATGTCGAGCTGCCTTTGCCGGGCCGCCTCCTCCATGTCGATCTTCCTCTTCTTGGCCGCCTCCTCCATCTCAAGCTTCTTTCTTTGAAGGTTTAGGTATTGCTTCATTTGCTCGTCCTTGCTTTGCCGCTTCTTCTGGTCCCTCACATCCTTTTGAGACATCATGCCATGCAAAGTGTCATGCAATGCCATGGATGAGGCATCACGTATGTCATCAACCTTTGAGTTGGTCTTGCCCCTCGGCCTCTTCAACGCCTCGCCATCTCCACCTC
This sequence comes from Triticum aestivum, assembly GCF_018294505.1. Lineage (NCBI taxonomy): Eukaryota > Viridiplantae > Streptophyta > Magnoliopsida > Poales > Poaceae > Triticum > Triticum aestivum. The sequence goes on along the minus strand of NC_057809.1, from coordinate 516,020,165 downwards.
CGGCGAACTTGGCCGTCTTCAGTCCTCTCTTCCTTTGTAGTTCACGGTATTGGTCCTTGAACTTAGGGCAATTGTTGATGAGCGTCCAACAATGCGTAAGAGTGAATGACTTGTCATTGTGCCGGGCCTTGAATGCCTCCAAAGATTGAAATGCCTACAACACATGATCAACAAGAAGTGAACATACAAACATATACAAGGCCGTAGCAAGGAAAGGGCTAGGAAGAGGAGAGCATACCGTGTCCCCAACGCCGAGACCACTCACGGGCCGTGCTTGAACGCTCTCAAATGCGGCTTGATACTTGTTGAACTCTTGTTGGATGAACAACCATCTCTTTTGAATCGAGCCGATGCCACGATTGCTTGTAATTTGGTAGGGCTCGAACATCTTCCTTTCATTGAATGTTTTGTGGACTCTCCTCCAAAAAACAAGCCCTTTTGTTGTGCGCCGGTCCTCGGATCTTGGCTAATCTCCATCCAAGCTTGGCAAATCAACTTGTCCTCATCTTGTGTGTATGAACCCGTGCGAATGCTCTTCCTCTTCTTTTGTGCTTCCGCTCTTTAGGTGAGCTCGTCGATGGACAATGGTTCGCCACTAATATCAACGTCATTGCCTTCTTCTTCATCACCATCACCTTCGACATAGATGTCATCGTCTTCATGCCACGAGTCACCATGGTCGTAGTCAGCACGGTCGTCGGCCTCTTCATTGGGAACGTACTGGGCACGACCATCCTGACTTTGGGTCTCCTCGGGGTCGTAGGCACGACCATGCCCACCCTCGAAGATCACGTCCTCCATGTGCTGGTTGTAGAAGGGGTCGTCGAGCGTTGGCGTTGGGGTTGGCATTCCCTCAAACAAGACGCGGGGGGCCGACATGGTGGCTGTGAACGGTGCCCGTGCCTGCTTTCTTTGCATCTCGACGGACGACCGACCGCCGCTGATGGACCCAGGCGTGACATTGAGGTCAATGACAGCCGCGGGACGCGGTGTCGACGGCGCGAACAAGCCCACATCCGGCGACCCCGAGAAACGGTATTGCTGCCGAGGAGAGCTCACCACGCCGTAGCTCTATGTATTCTCCCACCGACAGGCGGGCCAGGGGAGTACAAGCGCGCGTGTCCCGCCCGTCCGCGCGCTGTTTGTTTCACCCCAAAACCGACACAAACTTGGGCCGGGGATGGGTCGAAAGCGGAAAAAAGTCCGTTTGCGCCCGCGCGTTGGGCCGTCTCGTTTGTCCCTTTTACCTCAAACGGACGGGGGCGGACAGGATAGGGTCACGCGGTGGAGTTGGCCTAAGAGCAACCTTAATGGGACGAGCCATTTCCTCCGCCGCCGTCCGTTTGGGTCGGCGCGGATACAAAAGGTGGCCTAACGCGTCGATCCAAATGGACGCGGGTTCGTTTTTCGTCCGCGGACGATCCATTCCTGGTCCATTTTTGAGTCGGATTTGCGTCGGCGCGGACACGCGACGGACGCGTGCACGCTTGCCTTCTTCTCTCCCCGGGCCCGCTGGTCGGTGGCACATTGGCCTCCTCCCTCACCCCTAGCCAACAACAACCCTTGCCCGCCTCCTTCGTCGCCGCCGCCGCCGCCCATTTTTGCCGGCGACTCTGCCAGCTGCCGCCGCCTCCACATCCGCCCAGCAACGCCGCCCACTCCCTGTCGCTCGCCACTGCCTTCTTGTCGCCGGGGAGCAAACTGCTTCCCACCGCCACCCCCCACACCGCACAGCCGTTAGCGATCAAGAAGCCGCCTCGCCGCCCCAGCCAGATCCGACCAGCACGCTCGTCGGACACCGGCCCACTCGTCGGACGTTGGTAGGGCAGCTAGATGGTCCGTGCGTGCCGCGACTCCCTTCGCCGGCCGTCTCCTTCTTAGACGCCCGCAAGCCGTTCGACATTTTGCCAAGGTACGAAATGGACTTCGCCGACGAGTTCTTTTTCCACAATTTCCTTTGCGACTCCGACGATTCATTGTCCCACAAGGAGGAGATATTAGCTACCGTGTTGGTCCATTACCACCTCAACAACCAGCGGCCATTGTTCCGTGGCTCCATTCCGGGCCATCTTCCGGCGTTGAATCACAACCGAGAGAGCGGGCATTTCCTTCTTTGGAAGGACTACTTTGATACAACAAACCCGTTGTTCAAACATAAAAAATTCTGCCGCCGTTTCCATATGAGTAGGCATCTTTTCAACCGTATTAGAGAGGGGGTGGTCGGCTATGATGACTATTTTGAGTGCAAAGAGGATGCCATCGGCAAGATTGGTTTCTCCTCCTATCAGAAATGCACTGCCGCCATCCGAATGCTTGCATACAGAGTGCCCGGTGATCTCATTGACGAGTACGTCCGTATGAGCGAGTCTACATGCCTAGAGTCCCTGTATAAGTTCTGTAAGGCTGTTATTGATGTGTTTGGCCTGAGTACTTGAGAGAGCCGACAGCTGAAGATACAACCCGTTTGTTGGAGATGAATGCAAGAAGGGGCTTCCCAGGGATGCTTGGCAGCATAGACTGCATGCACTGGGAGTGGAAGAACTGTCCTTCTGCTTGGCAAGGGCAGTATAAGGGCCATGTCAAGGTTTGCACTGTCATACTAGAGGTCGTGGCGTCTCAAGATCAAGATCTCTAGATCTGGCACTCTTTATTTGGCATGGCTGGATCACACAATGATATCAATGTGCTTTAGCGCTCGCCGATGTTTGCTAGGCTTGCCGAAGGCAACAACCCACCGGTGAACTTTGCCGTCAACGGCCACAACTACGACAAAGGATACTATATGGGTGACGGTATCTATCCTTAGTGGACCACTATTGTCAAGACAATACCCAACCCTGTCGGAGAGAAGAGGAAAAGATTTGTCCAAGAGCAAGAGAATGCTATGAAGGATGTCGAGTGTGCCTTTAGTATTTTGCAATCTCGATGGGGCATCGTTCCGTATCCTGCTAATACTTGGATGATATGCAACTATCCCTGGGTGGTTTTGGTAATTCCTAACAACATATAGCTCATTGAGCTAATGCTATTCCAAGATAAATATTTCAGGAAAGCTCAATGTTTGGCATGGCATGGATTAGAAAGTGGACCCTTCAAAATGCTAAGGACAAAGGATTGGCTCAAGCTCAAAGCACAAGACTCTACATTTTCTATTTTAGTGATCCAAGATCACATTAAGTCTATAGGAAAAGCCAATACTATTAAGAAGGGATGAGGTGTTGCTTAAAGAGAATCTTGCTCAAAATGCTTAGTGGTATGCTCCAAAACCCTCCACTACTTTCTCACTTCCACATATGTCCTAAACCAAATAGTCCAACTCGGCCCCACCAAAGTTTCTCATCCGGAGCCACCGAGTTCAGTTGACATAGCCATTGCCAGAAACCCTAATCAATTCGGTCTCACCAATAGGGATCTTGGTCTCACCGAGATGGGGTTGCAAACTCTCTGTTTCCCTTTGTAACGTTTCGGTCTAACCGAGATGAGCGATCTATCCCACCGAGATTGCAATGCAAACTCTCTGTTTCCTTTTCGTAACGTTTTGGTCCAACCGAAAGAGCGAATCGGTCCCACTGAGTTTGCCAGACCAACTCTCTGTTTGGCTATTACCAAAATCGGTCTCACCGAGTTTGTGTAGTCGGTCTCACCGAGATTATGTTATGCCCTAACCCTTATGGCATCGGTCCCACCGAGTTGACCCATCGGTCCGAGTTTGTGTAGTCGGTCTCACCGAGATTATGTTATGCCCTAACCCTTATGGCATCGGTCCCACCGAGTTGACCCATCGGTCCCACCAAGAATCCTAACATTCACATTTTGAACTAAGTGGGTCCCACTGAGTTTAATGATTCGGTCCCACCGAGTTTGGTGATTTGTGTGTAACAGTTAGATTTTGTGTGGAGGCTATATATACCCCTCCACCCACTCTTCATTCGTGGAGAGAGCCATCAGAATATGCCTACACTTCCAATACACATTCTCTGGGAGAGAACCACCTACACTTGTGTTGAGGTCAAGATATTCCATTCCAACCACATAAATCTTGATCTCTAGCCTTCCCTAAGTTGCTTTCCACTCAAATCTTCTTTCTACCAAATCCAATCCTATGAGAGAGAGTTGAGTGTTGGGGAGACTATCATTTGAAGCACAAAGAGCAAGGAGTTCATCATCAACACACCATTTGTTACTTCTTGGAGAGTGGTGTCTCCTAGATTGGCTAGGTGTCACTTGGGAGCCTCCGACAAGATTGTGGAGTTGAACCGAGGAGTTTGTAGGGGCAAGGAGATCGTCTACTTCGTGAAGATCTACCCTAGTGAGGCAAGTCCTTCGTGGGCGACGACCATGGTGGGATAGACAGGGTTGCTTCTTCGTGGACCCTTCGTGGTGGAGCCCTCCGTGCACTCGCGCGACCGTTACTGAGGGAGTCTTGGATTAGGGGTTGTTCGGGTAGCCGGACTATACCTTCAGCCGAACTCCTGGACTATGAAGATACAAGATTGAAGACTTCGTCCCGTGTCCGGATGGGACTTTCCTTGGCGTGGAAGGCAAGCTTGGCGATGCGGATATTCAAGATCTCCTACCATTGTAACCGACTCTGTGTAACCCTAACCCTATCCGGTGTCTATATAAACCGGAGGGTTGTAGTCCGTAGGCAATCAACTCCATACACAACAATCATACCATAGGCTAGCTTCTAGGGTTTAGCCTCCTTGATCTCGTGGTAGACCTACTCTTGTACTACCCATATCATCAATATTAATCAAGCAGGAGTAGGGTATTACCTCCATCGAGAGGGCCCGAACCTGGGTAAAACAAAGTGTCCCCTGTCTCCTGTTACCATCCGGCCTAGACGCACAGTTCGGGACCCCCTACCCGAGATCCGCCGGTTTTGACACCGACATTGGTGCTTTCATTGAGAGTTCCTCTGTGCCATCACAATCACGAAGGATGCCTTCTCCTGTCTTTAAAGACGGCGCCATTGCTAAGGGAGCCTTGGCTGTCGGCCAAACCCTCCGGCTAGGTGGTTTCCTCATGACCGCCTGTTCGGCTGTTGCGCCGACGGTGACCTCTCGGGTCATCAAAAGCAACCTACACGTCAGCTCGGAGCTCGTCGAGCAGCTAGATCCAATGGAGCTCTCTTCCGTAAACGAGCTCTTGGATCGCATCGCTGCCCTGGGGGTCGCTACGGATTACGACCAGGTTGGGCTTAAACCCGATCTAAGAGAAATTAACTCTCCCCAAGTCACCCACGACGTTGCTGTGGTAGAGGCGCAGTGCGGCGATCCTTCATCTATTTGAAGGACTAGCTACGTCCGAATTCCCGACCCCTCCAAGCCGGATACCCGTAGAGAGGAGGATGTAACTCAAGACCTGAGCTTAGGATCAGGCAACAGGATAGATTCATTGGACAACATCCAAGAGTCCGAACTTCAGAGTTCGGAAACTCTTCGGCCTCCGAATCTTGGATTGGGTGAGGTTTCAGGTTCAACGACACCCGCCCACCCGAACATAAGCGATCTCTCCCAAATTAGGTAGAGGCCCGAGGAAACAGTACATCATTACTGGGCCAGATTCCTCCTGGTTATGAACAAGATAAAGAATTGCCGCGAGGGAGATGCAATCTCAATTTTCTACAGTAATTGCACAGATGAGGGAATCCTTAACGCCGTAAGTCGTCGTGATATTACACGCTTCACTGACTTGGCGTCCATAGTACAAAAATACTACGCGATGGAAAGCGCCTGGAAAACCGAAATAAAATTTTGGGATAATCCGGCCTTGAATAGTAACCCCGTCCGAACTAAGAGGGTGCATCATCATAGGACACCCGGGATAAACACCAAAAAGCCAAAACCCTCTACAGGGCATGGAACCGTACTGGAAAGGTGGCTTGATGGACCCTGTAGAATTCACAGTACAGAGGACGCCACACCAACTCACAGCCTCAGAGCATGTTGGATACTCCGGCAGGTGGCCAAAATTGGCGAGGTCCTCTTAATCCTGGAGGCCGCAGAAAGCCAGCCCGAGGACACCAGTACCGTTCTCATAGTCTTCGAGACTTTAGCATCAAACAATGTGCGAAAAAGAACACTCCGCAGCCTCGCCGAAGTCTATCAAGTTGCAACAATAAATCCATGGAGCGACACTGCTATTACCTTCAACGCAAGTGATGGACCTAAATTCCGAACAGCCCGAGCACCAGCCGCATTGGTCCTCAGTCCCATAGTGGACGGCTTTCGCCTCACCAAGGTTCTCATGGACGGAGGCAGCGGACTGAATCTCATTTATGAGGAAACCCTTCAAAAAATGGAAATAGACTGGAACCGCGTCGAGCGAAGCAGCACAACCTTTAGAGGAATAATCCCCAGTCGGGAAGCGCGCTGCATAGGAAAAATCACACTAGATGTGGTGTTTGGCACGCCGGATAATTACAGGTCCGAAGAAGTCATGTTTCAGGTGGCCCCATTTAAGAGCGGACATCACGCTTTACTGGGACGGGAAGCATTCACAATCTTCCAAGCAATACCCCATTACGGGTACATGAAGCTTAAGATGCCCGGGCCGAACGGAATTATCACTCTAGCTAGTGATCCGGACGTAGCACTCCGCGCCGAAAACAAGACGGCCGCATTAGCCCTCGAAGCACTATCCGAAGCCTTAGCGGCCGAAGAACTGACTGCGCTGCGCTCCACGGTTAACAGGGATGATGTGATACTCGATAAGAGATCCAAATCCACATCCTTCAAGCCAGCTGACGAAATAGTCAAATTCCAGGTCCATCCAACGGACCCTAATAAAACAGCTTCCATCGGGGCACGAGTGAACCCTGATGTAGACGCCGCACTGCGAGAGTTCCTACGAGAGAACTGGGACATTTTTGCCTGGCACCCTTCAGACATGCCAGGGATCCCACGCAGGCTGGCCGAACACAGCTTAAATATCCTAAAAGGATTCAAACCTGTCAAACAAGCCCTTCGGCGTTTTTCCGAACCCAAGAGACAGGCTATGGGAGAAGAGCTAGCCAAGCTATTGGAGGCCGGATTCATTAGAGACATAAAACATCCGGACTGGCTAGCAAACTTGGTGATGGTACCAAATAAGGACAAATCCTGGCGCCTATGTGTCGATTTTAAAGACCTTAACAAGGCTTGCCCAAAGGATCCCGTAGAACTCCATAAGCCCGCGGAGAAATGGGTGAATTGGAAATCCCAGTCCCCTTATTAGATAGGGGACGAGGCACACCCGCTCTCCTTCAGAAGGATTGGGGGTGCTCTCCGCTTGTTTTCCGCCATTATAGGTGGCGAGACCGGCTCGGATCGGGACCATGTATGCCTGAGGGAGGAATCCCTTGGCCTGAAGTGACGCTAACTTGCTATGCGGGATGGTGCAACTCTCCCAGTCCCCGGGTTTGGGACCGGAGGGGCGAGGGGAGGAGCTGCGACGGCTGCTCATGATGGAATGGACCTTTGCTGGAAGTGCTCTGATGAGAACTCGCGGAAAGGAGAAGATGTGGTTTGGACCTAAATCCCCATCCCGTTAAATAGGCGGCTCGTTTATACGGCTAGGGGTGTGGATGTAAAAACGCCCCGGCCTTTTGCATTTGTTTGAACACGTGGAAGACGACCATTATTGGGCATGGAAGCCGAGGAGCACTACATTACAAAAATCGGACATTATTCCTACAGGTACACAAGATTTGGATAAGAACCCGCCTTGCAATGCCGAACAATCTGCGCGCCGGACTCGTCATCATTGAAGCCTGGTTCAGGGGCTACTGAGGGAGTCCTTCGTGGGTTGAAGTCTCCATCAATGTGGATGTATGATAGCACCACCTATCGGAACCACGCCAAAAATCTCAGTGTCAACATTGCGTTTGCTCCCTCAAACTCATCCCTTTACCTTCATATGCAATTGTTTTACATTCCGCTGCTATACTCTTAGAATTGCATGTGTAGGTTGATTACTTGTTTGTGCTAAGCTGCTAAAATCTGCCAAGAACTAAAATTGGGAAAAGGCTAGATTTTTATTTGGTCTAGTCTAATCACCCCTAGACATACTTCCGATCCTACACTGGAGCACGCAGAAACTGTGGGAGGTGATGACTGCTTGTGTGATCATGCATAATATGATTGTAGAAGATGAGCGCCCGGAACGTCTGTACGATCAAGGCTTTCAGTTTCAGGGTGAGAATGTTGTGCCTGAGCATGGAGTAGCGGCAACGTTTGAATAGTTCACCCAATTTCATGAAGACATGCGTGATTGGAAAACTCACGTGCAACTGCAAAATGATTTGGTTGAGCATATGTGGGCTCATGTTGGCAACCAATAGATGTATCTTCTTTTATTCGTTTGCAAAACTATGTGAAACATTTTTATTTGTATTCAGCTTGTAAAACTATACTATTTTATTATGTAAACTATGTTATTTGACAATATGTTTGAATGCAAATCAATGTAATATTGGGCCGTCAGCCGGTCATGCCGGCACATATGGGTCCGCGTGTTGGGCGCGCTGCCGACCCATATCAAAAACAGGGCGGACACCTGGCGGGCGGCCGACCCAAACGGACAAAAAGCGGATGAAATCACCGTCCATTTGGGTCGCCCCATTGGAGTTGCTCTAAGGTCATGTTCGCCTGACCAGACGGCAGTGGCGTCTTGACGCTGTACGATTCATGAAAGCGTTCTCTTGATTACTCGTGGTATGTTTGGTGTTGGAATCGAAGATCTCGAATGTTTTGGTAGTTTGGGTTGTTCCTTATGGCGTGGGCATCTGGGGTGCAATGTACGACATCAGAGGCGCTCTCTTCATTGCTTCTTCCTTCGGCTTGGCCAGGTCTTGCATTCCACTTGCCGATTTTTTAGGCACCTGAGGTGGGAGGTACGTTGATCCGGTCAATCTTGGTGTCGTGGTCATGCGGCATTGGTGCCTACTGTTGATCATAGCGTGCTCTAGATGCCTGGCATCTCGTCTCTTTGCCTTCTTGTCTAGAGTTCGAGCTTACAGAGTTTGTGTTGTCTTGTATACCTCTATGTTCTTCTCACACCTAATGTGGTGCTCCCTTATTCTCTCTCACCGTTGTTTCTCTTCTACATATCAATGAAATGATACGCAAACTTTGCGTATTCACGGGAGGATTACGAAGATTTCCTAGCCAATTAGGAAATTGCGTAACCGTACTTGTTTTGAGAAGAAGCTTATTTGATCCTTGCTAAAATTATTTGCTATGTATGCTGGTTTAGGGCATCTCCAACGCTGACCTCTAAAATAGACAATATATTTGTCCGCAGATAGTGATATGAAAGTCGGTCATACAACTGTATTCGCATATATTTCAAAGCGAATTCGAAGAAACAGGGTGATTTTCATGCAAACATGATGGTTTTCTTTTAAAAAGGATCAAATTCATTACATTTTTGACATATTTCAACCAAATAAAAGCGGACGACACATTTTAAAACCTAGTCTAAATCTTAGCCGGCAGTGGAGGCGTGTGTGTTCCACATCCTCTTCCCCATGTCCAGCAAGCTCAAAGGCCGTGAGCTCCAAGAAGTGAAGCTGCGGGAGGGGAAGAATAGGATGTGGAACGCAACCCACATGGGACGCCAGACATGGCCGCAACCCACATGGGACATCAAACATGGCCGTAGCCCACATGGGACACGAGACATGGCCTCGCCCGTGTTCCACCTCCTACTCTTCACTGCTAGAGTCCATCGTGTGGACGTCGCCAGATGTGGATAGGTTAGTCTCGTGGCTGCTACGGCCGTGCGTGAACCGCGCGAGCAGCATGATCGACTTGGAGCTCGCGACATCTTGCACCTATGGCTCCTTCTGCATCGATCTTCACGAACGGGGCGTCCCTCTCTGCCCGCGAGACGCGCAACCTCCATCGCTTGTGTCAGATGTCACGGGTGCCGTAGATGGACTTGTACAACGCCACTGCTCATCTAGGAAGCTTGAATCATCCTCCACCATGGTCGCGATGACATTGTCTTTGGCCTGCTCGTTTTCGATTTGTCCCTCCATGAGTCGGTGCTTGTCCATGAGCTGAAGGTTGTAGCATTGGTCCTCCTGCGTCTATCGGAGCACTGACACCAGTGGCATCGGCTGCTCTTTCGCCAATACGACATTGAAGTGCGCATGCGCCTGCTCCAAGGTGAAGCCGGCATGGACCAATGCGGGAGGTGGCACGGACTCATCGTCGGACGCCTCATCCGCTTCGTCATTGTTGTTGGCCTCCGATGAGCTCACCGGCAAGCCAGTCTCTGTTTGCCTCGCACGGGGGGCTGTCAGCCAGCCATAATGCCGATCAGCTCCTGCTTTTGTTTCGTGGGGAGGCTCTCTCACAACTCTTTATAGCTCGTGGTCCTGGCGCATGTGATGGATGCAGGAGGATCGGAGGGGAGGTGGCGCGGTGCCGATCGTGTTGGGCTAGGACACGTATAAATGGGGGGCACCGGGCAGGTCAAGGGGCGGATTGTGTAAATGTGGGCGGCAGGTTTGTCAACCACCGCGCTTGTTTAATGCTGACAGGTGGACGGATGGGAAGCCGGTTTGAATGTGTAGAAAATCGTCATGTACCGTCCAGTCAAGTCTCTTTGGCATTGAACAGGCACAGAGAACGGGACATGGCGCGAACGGCGCTCTCGACGATGTGCTGCTTCAATGATGGCTCTAGCGAATGTCCGAGTCCGCTTTGGTCGGCATGAATGCGGCGCGGGGGAGTGAGGTGCATTTGCGCGGGAGAAGGAAAATGTGTTTGGGTGGGACTGGGGGTGTTGGATGTGTGTGTGGCAATGGTCCTAACACCCACAAAGGCCCCTCAGTTTGCATCTAGTTTGCGGAAAAGCGGACAATCGGACAATTTATTGGACTAATGGGATACCATGTGAATGAAATATGCCCTAGAGGCAATAGTAAAGTTGTTATTTATATTTCCTTATATCACGATAAATGTTTATTATTCATGCTAGAATTGTATTAACCGGAAACTTAGTACATGTGTGAATACATAGACAAACAGAGTGTCCCTAGTATGCCTCTACTAGACTAGCTCGTTAATCAAAGATGGTTAAGTTTCCTAGCCATAGACATGTGTTGTCATTTTATGAACGGGGTCACATCACTAGAGAATGATGTGATGGAAAAGACCCATCCATTAGCTTAGCACTATGATTGTTTAGTTTATTGCTATTGCTTTCTTCATGACTTATACAAGTTCCTATGACTATGAGATTATGCAACTCCCGTATACCGGAGGAACACTTAGTGTGCTATCAAACGTCACAACATAACTGGGTGATTATAAAGATGCTCTACAGGTGTCTGCAATGGTGTTTGTTGAGTTGGCATAGATCGAGATTAGGATTTGTCACTCCGATTGTCAGAGAGGTATCTCTGGTCCCTCTCGGTAATGCACATCACTATAAGCCTTGCAAGGAATGTGACTAATGAGTTAGTTGCAGGATGATGCACTACGGAACGAGTAAAGAGACTTGCCGGTAATGATATTGAATTAGGTATGATGATACCAACGATAGAATCTCGGGCAAGTAACATACCGATGACAAAGGGAACAACGTATGTTGTTGTGCGGTTTGACCGATAAAGATCTCCGTAGAATATGTAGGAACCAATATGAGCATCCAAGTTCCGATGTTGGTTATTGACCGGAGAAGTGTCTCGATCATGTCTACATAGTTCTCGAACCCGTAGGGTCCGCACGCTTAACGTTCGATGACGATTGGTATTATGAGTTTATGTGATTTGATGTACCGAAGGTTGTTCGGAGTCCTGGATGAGATCACGGACATGACGAGGAGTCTCGAAATGGTGGATACATAAAGATTGATATATTGGACCATGTTGTTTGGACACCGGAAGTGTTCCGGAGAGTTTCGGATAAAACTGGAGTGCCGGAGGGTTACCGGACCCCCCGGGAAGTTAATGGGCCACCATGGGCCTTAGAGGAGAGAGGGCTGGCCACGAGGTTGCGCGCGCGCCCTAGTCCTAATTGGACAAGGGGTGGGGCGGCGCCCCCCTCCTTCCTTCTCTCCCCTTCCTCCTTCCTTCCCCTCCTTGTTGGACTAGGAAAGGGGGAACCTACTCCTAGTAGGAGTAGGATTCCCCCCCCCCTTTGGGTGCGCTCCTTGTGGCCGGCCGTCCCCCTCCTCCCCTCCTTTATATACGGCGGAGGGGGGCACCCGATAGGCACACAAGTTGATTTCTTAGCCATGTGCGGTGCCCCCTCCACATTTTTTCACCTTGGTCATATTGTCGTAATGCTTAGGCGAAGCCCTGTGTCGGTAACTTTATCATCACCGTCACCACGCCGTTGTGCTGACGAAACTATCCCTCAGCCTCAGCTGGATCTAGAGTTCAAGGGACGTCACCGAGCTGAACGTGTGCAGATCGCGGAGGTGCTGTGTGTTTGGTACTTGATCGGTTGGATCACGAAGACGTTCGACTACATCAACCGCGTTACTAAATGCTTCCGCTTTTGGTCTACGAGGGTACGTGGACACACTCTCCCAGCTCGTTGCTATGCTTCTCCTAGATAGATCTTGCGTGATCATAGGAATTTTTTTGAAATACTATGTTCACCAACAGTGGTATCAGAGCTAGGTCTATGCATATATGTTAGGTTTTTTTACATCTGTGCCCCTGGTTCCTTAGCTCTACTCATTCATCCCCACGCTCTTAACTTTTGCTCAATTTTCCCCACTCCCTTGCCAGAAACCCTCATAACTGGGCACAAAAGATGTTGCCGTCGGGTCAAAGGCTTAACCGTTAACTCTGACTAGTGGGGCCATGCTGGACTACGTCATCCGTTCGAGATGACAAGTGGGGCCGCATTGGGTGGTGTCGCTGTTGGACCGTTGGGCCGTCCCTTGCATTAAACGTATGCGTGCGCCGCCAGGACAGAAGCCTGCTATGCATGCACCCAGCAAACCCTCCCTGCATGCGTCGATCGAGCCTGCATGCGCCGATGCCATGATCCCACGATGCGTCGACCGAGCCTGCATGCGCCGATGCGTCCGCCACGATGCACTGACCGAGCAGCTTTCTTGCACGCCAGCCGCCACGGATGCAGTGACGGTCACTGCCGCTGGTTCCTCTCTTCTAGCTAGGTGGCTACATATTTGTGGCTTGTGTAAAAAAAGATCCACTCCCTTGCTTAGTTGTACGCATTCATCCCTACTAACAAAGCTTTCTTGCATGCACTAGGTGGTTACTAACAAGGGAACCCTACTAACAAGCTGAGCTCTCTAAGAACATAATCAACAAATATGTAGTCCCAATATGTAGATAGGGCCAACAAGCCCATAGCACGACCACATAACTCAAACTAGGAAGAACTTAATAATAGAATAGATAGAAAACTTAATAATAGAATTTAAGAAAAGGGCCAACAAGCCCAAAGCAACTCCAACATAGTTCAATTACAACTTAACATAAAATACAATAAAAAAGATAGAGGGTTCAGAAACCTAGCCGCCGCCTTCTCCACCTCGCTCCTCCTCCGGGCGCCCTTTTCACTGCTCCTCCGGGGCGTTGTCGATGGGGTACGAAAGAGTGTGCATGTGTGTCGCGCTGGGGAAGATGTTGTTGTACTCCATGAACCTGTTGTGGGTGGTGAAAGCGATGAACTCGGAGCCACACCAAAACACCCGGCCGAGGAGGTAGAAGGCATCAAATGTGTCGGTGAAGTGGGCAAGGAGAGCAACCACCACCCAATTTTGGATGACCTCCTCGACGCGGAACATTGTTGGAGATCCCCTCAAGAGGTGGTGGTAGCCGGACGCGAGGAAGAACTTGGTGAAGTTCCTTGCGGCCCTCAGCCTTTATATCGCCCACACAAGTAGTGTGCGATCAACGTACACGCCGGTAGGGTAGAGCCTCTCTGGCACGGTGGGTGGGAAGCGGTAGGTTGGTCCGGTGTACTGCATGGCTGAGGGATGTGCAGAAGACAGAGAACGGGTCGAAGAGCAAGAAGGGCAGATGGATGAGGGATGGCAGGGGCAGAGGGTGGCTTAAATAGCCGTAATGCTATGTGTTATTTGGCAGTGGCAATAACGGGGTCAAATGTGAAGTAACCCATTTTCAAACCCACCGCAACATTGGGAGTGTACACGCATGGGAAACGGTGGTTTGAAAAAGAAGAAGAAAAAGAAGCTAATTGCACGCGTGGGAATCCGTGGTCATATATATTATATGAACAAAAAGAGACAATTTTTGAATAGTTTGTGGCCATTTTGCATGATAAAAATAAATTTGGCCCTTAAATATTGGTCATTTGCTACGCAATGTCAATTGATTTCAAACTATGAAAAAATACAGAGCCAACATGTTCACAAAAAACAGAGCAAACAATGCAAAAAATGATGCAAAAATACAGAGCCAACACGTTCACAAAAAACAGAGCAAACGATGCAAAAAGGGACGCAATTCGACGGCCCAACCAGAGTTTGGTTTCCTTTTGGGCCCAATAACGTTTTTTTTCACGGAGTCAGTGGTGGGCGAGCAGCCGAGCACAACGAATAGGATCGCCTCTCGTGGATCGCCTCACGATCCAATGATGCGGAGCCATCCTTGTGATCCAACGGCGCAGAGCCTGCACACAGCCAACCCACCTAGTTCCTTCTAGAAGGCCAAATCTGAGGGCTGTCGCTTGGCGCGAGGGTATGATCAGACGGCTGACATTGGGAGCTAGGGTTAGGCGAAACCCCGCGGGGTTTTGAGCTGGTTGAGGGAGTCCTGGATTAGGGGGTATCCGGACAGCCGGATTATATCGTTTGGCCGGACTGTTGGACTATGAAGATACAAGATTGAAGACTTCATCCCGTGTCCGGATGGGACTCTCCTTGGCGTGGAGGCAAGCTTGGCAATACGGATATGTAGATCTCCTTCCTTGTAACCGACTCTGTGTAACCCTAGCCCCCTCCGGTGTCTATATAAACCAAAGGGTTTTAGTCCGTAGGACAACAGACAATCATACAATAGGCTAGCTTTTAGGGTTTAGCCTCTCCGATCTCGTGGTAGATCAACTCTTGTACTACTCATATTATCAAGAACAATCAAGCAGGACGTAGGGTTTTACCTCCATCGAGAGGGCCCAAGCCTGGGTAAAACATCTTGTCCCCTGCCTCCTGTTACCATCCACCTTAGATGCACAATTCGGGACCCCCTACCCGAGATCCGCCGGTTTTGACACCGACATTGGTGCTTTCATTGAGAGTTCCTCTGTGTCGTCATCATTAGGCTTGATGGCTCCTTCGATCATCGATAGCGATGCAGTCCAGGGTGAGACTTTTTTCCCCGGACAGATCTTTGTATTCGGCGGCTTCGCACTGCGGGCCAACTCGCTTGGCCATCTGGAGCAGATCGAGAGTTACGCCCCTGGCCATCAGGTCAGATTTGGAAATTTGAACTACACACATCCACGGAGACTTGATCTTCGACGGATTCGAGCCCTTGCCGAGTGCACCGCACGGTCACGATGAGCATGTCTTAGCTCTACCATCGGACAGTGTTCGGGAGATCGCACCGGCGACCGCTCCGACCCTCAAGTTGGAGCCAATTGCACCATCCAGTGACGGGTGGATAGACCCCGCCACGGAGGCCACATTCTCATCGGCGATCGAGCCGAGTATCGACCTTACCCTTCACGAGAGCCGTGATGCCAAACTGCCGGATTCTTCCCCGGCCATGGACTCTGAACCGCCTGCGCCCGTGCCTACCGGATCTGACTGGGCGCCGATCTGGAGTTCACCTCCGCGGATATCTTTCAGCACTCACCCTTCAGCGACATAATGAACTCATTAAAGTCTCTCTCCTTGTCAGGAGAGTCCTGGCCGAACTATGTCCGACAGGATTGGGGTGCGGATGACTAAGAAATTCGCCGCCCACCAACCACCCACTTAGTAGCCACTGTTGACGATTTGACCGACATGCTCGACTTCGACTCTAAAGACATCGACGACATGGACGACGATGCAGGAGACGAAGAGGAACCACTGCCCACAGGGCACTGGACGCCCACTTCATCATATGATGTATACATGGTGGACGCACCCAAAGAAAACAATGACGAAGAGCGGAAGGACGCAACGAAGGGTTGTTCCCTTGAAAAGCAGTCAAAGCGGCGGCGTAAGCGCCAGTCCAAATCCCGCCTCGGCAGAAACAATGATCATATAGACCCAACATAGAGCAATGTGGGCCAGCGAACGACAAACACGACATTGAACCATCGTCCGACCACGTCAACACGAAGAGTCAAACCGAACAACCCAACTCCGTCGAAGATAATAGTCCGGATGACATCACACCGGACAGGCACCCGGAGCAACAGAATACCCATCAAAGGCTTGTTGCCACTGCGAGGAGTCTGAAAAAGCAGAAGCAAAGGCTCAGGACTGCACAAGACACACTCAGAATTAGATGGAGTGAAGTACTCAACACCGCAGCGAAGTACGGCGGTAATCGCCACAGCAAGAGCTATTCAAAGCGAAAGCTACTACCTGAATTCGATGAGGAGGCCTTAGATCCCCCGCAATCAAAAAACAAAACGGCAATCCTGTCGGATAGACGACCTCGTGGCCAACATAGAGTGGCAAACGACGCCGCACATAAGCCAGTACGCGATCCACGTGAGGGCTCGCATCAAAAGTACGGCGCAACCAGATCCATCATAAGCCAGCACGCAATGCAGCACAACAAACATCCCAGCACCACGGTACACCCAAATACAGGGGTGCCGCACACCCCCTATGTTTCACCGATGAGGTGCTGGACCATGAATTTCCAGAGGGATTCAAACCTGTAAACATAGAGGCGTATGACGGAACAACAGACCCTGGGGTCTGGATTGAGGACTACATCCTCCATATCCATATGGCTTGAGGAGATGATCTCCACGCCATCAAGTACCTAACCCTCAAGCTCAAAGGGCCAGCTCGGCACTGGCTTAAAAGCCTCCCCGAAAACTCCATTGGAAGCTAGGAAGAGCTCGAAGACGCTTTTCGGGCAAATTTTCAAGGGACCTATGTCCGACCTCCGGATGCAGACGATTTAAGTCATGTAACTCAACAGCCCGGAGAGTCAACCCGAAAGCTTTGGAACAACTTTCTCACTAAAAAGAACCAAATAGTCGACTGTCCGGACGCCGAAGCCTTAGCAGCTTTCAAGCACAGCGTTCGAGACGAATGGCTTGCTAGACACCTCGGCCAAGAAAAGCCGAGAACAATGGCAGCATTAACAAGCCTCATGACCCGCTTTTGCGCGGGCGAGGACAACTGGTTAGCCCGATGCAGCACCAGCGACCCAAGTACATCCGAAGTCAGGATGGAAACGGGAAACCACGACACAGCAAAAACAAGCGCCGAAATAAAGAAGACAGCTCGAAGAGCACGGTGATAAACGCCGGATTCAGAAGCTCTCGTCCAGGTCAGCAAAAGCTGCCCTCCAAAGGCGACAGAGACGAACTGTCCAGCCTAAACAAGATTCTGGATAAAATATGTCAGATCCACATCACCCCTGATAAACCTGCAAATCATACCCATAGAGAATGTTGGGTCTTCAAGCAGTCCGGCAAGCTCAACGCCGAACACAAGGGGCAGGACACACCAAGCGAAGACGAGGATGAGCCTCGCAAGCAAAGCAATGGGGAAAAGAAGAAATTCTCACCAGAAGTCAAAGCAGTAAACGTGTTACATGTGACAAAGGGGAGAAACAAAGCGGCATTCCTAAAGACACATGCCCCAAGGCCTATCACCGCGGGGTTCTGCCACTGGTCGTCCCAACCGATCACCTTTGACCATCGGGATTACTCGGCAAGTATCCGACATGCAGGATGGGCTGCCTTGGTGTTAGACCCGATAATTGACGGATACCACTTCACACGAGTCCTGATGGACGGCGACAGTAGTTTAAACCTGATATATCAGGACACAGTCCGCAAAATGGGGATAGACCCAACAAAAATTAGCCATAGCAATACTACCTTTAAAGGAGTAATGCCAGGCCCAGAAGCCCATTGCATGGGCTCCCTGCTACTAGAGGTTATATTCGGCTTTCCCGATAACTTCCGCAGCGAAAATTTAACGTTCCACATTGCTCCGTTCCAAAGTGGCTATCAAGCACTACTCGGACGCGAAGCTTTCGCTCGCTTTAACGCAATACCGCACTACGCTTCTCTCATGCTTAAGATGCCCGGTCCACGTGGCATCATTACAGTAAATGGAAATATTGAGCGCTCCTTGCGCGCGGAAGACCGTGCGGCCGCCTTGGCAGCCGCACACTAAACGGCCTCACCAACTAAAGCATTTGACAGGTCCTTAAGACCACGGACACGGTTGGACGAGTCCGGTGCAGCTATATGTAATTGATACAGGTTTGATGGATATACCCCTATTACAATACAAGGGGTTCAACGCACGCAAACAAGTGGCCATTAAGCTCAACTTTACTCATTTTGAACTGTATATTGTTTATTTAGTATAACCTACCTTTTGCACAGCAACTTTTCAATTAAGTTCCTCTGTTTTTCAGATGACCATCGTGCTACACCCGTCCAGAATACGGCACAACGGAGACACAGGCGCAGACGTGCAGCAGGGACCCGTTCTAAGGATTCTTTTTAGATTAAGACCATGCGTAAACCTTTTTTACTGT
The DNA here is from genome assembly GCF_018294505.1 of Triticum aestivum. Classification (NCBI taxonomy): domain Eukaryota; kingdom Viridiplantae; phylum Streptophyta; class Magnoliopsida; order Poales; family Poaceae; genus Triticum; species Triticum aestivum. Next base: position 516,001,492 of record NC_057809.1, on the reverse strand, counting down.
CTCTTGTTGATACACATCCCTCGGATTCTTAGTACAATTGAGAAGGATGCTGACGTATTGGCATGTGGCCACATCAGAATATTGCACGTACCTGGACACCAGGGGCTTCTTACAAAGGGCACTGTTTAGGCCCGGTTTACATCATAAAGACCGAATACCTTAGGGAGTGTTCGGCGTCGCGAGTTTGGCCTTATATGCATCAGCTCCGAATCATGTCTTTGGTAAAATGTTGGGTTTGCCCGGCTCGTGTGTTTTGCTGCCTTACGTTCCGCTCTATCAGCTAAGGCGGCACCAGGAGAACTACTGCGATTATGCCCTGGTTCATCCGGACGAGCACCTCAGTAGAGAAAGCCAAAAAATGGCTGTCATGATATAGCGTGAGACTGGTCAACCACTCGATGACCTAGCGGAATCTTCGGGATTCCTCCGCCTTAACGAAGGGCCGTTTCCCGGCCAGGCATCTACGCACCCCGAATCCGGATGAGCGCAGATCCACCAGGGGCTATATAGTAGCCCCACTGTCAAACTCCTCTGGCTAAGTGAAAGTGTTAAAGCATTATAGTCTGATTGCCTAGTTCGCTGCGCTATCACCTCCTTAATGGACCAAGACATTGAATCAAGTGTGAACATGCATCTTCTGCGAACACCCCCGCATTATATGCGTGGGGGCTGAAGTCGACGACTGCCATCTTTCAGGTTATATACATATATACATAAAGGGCCGCACAGGAGGCATCATAGTACTTTCGGGTAAAAGTATAAATACAGCCTTGATAAACTCAATAAAACATAATTCTTACAATGGGAATACATGTCACTTAAACATAATATTCTTCGAGCACTGAGCCTCTATCAAATGAGCGTCTTCAAGAACTTCTTCAAAGTAGTTTTCGGCAGCCACTCGGCCTATGGTCGAACCCTGTGCCACAACAGTGGTGGCATCCATCTTCACCCAGTATGTTTTGACACGGGCAAAGGCCATCTGCGAGCCCTCTATGCACGCCGACCTCTTTACAGCATCAATGCGTGGCACAACACCATGGAATTGTTGCACTAAGCTAAAATAGCTATTCGGCCTTGGCCCTCCTGGCCACAGATGATCCACAACGGACCTCATGGCAAGTCCAGATGATCTATGGAGCTCTGCCCAACCATTCAATCGCTCATTCAGCAACAACAGACGGACTGGAGCGTGAAACTGTGACCAGAACAACTTCTCCACTTCAGGACCTTTCTGATCCTTGAAGTACTTGGCCGCATCAGCAGCACTTGCAGCCAAATCCATGTACTCGTCCGCAGAACTCCATAGCCGGTCTAGAGGAGCATATTTTGGATCTCCGAACTTAGTCCGCAACAAGAAGGGCTTCCCAGAAACGATATCCGCAGCTTGATTCAGCTCCTCCTTCGTCGCTCTAATTTTGGAGCGGGCTTCCTTGGCAGCCACTCGGGCCTTCTCCAGGTCCGTCGCCTTTGCCCGATTTTCTTCTTCAAGAAGCCGGTAACGGTCAACAGCATCTTCTAACTCCACGGCCATCTTGGCAATTTTTTCTTTGCTCTCGCAATGTGAGGCCTATTCGGCCCTTAAGCCCTTGTCCGCCTTTAAAGTGGCCGCATTATTGCTCCTTGCATGCTCCTTGGCTCGGGCAAGTTCCACCGAAAGGGTCTCCATAGTGGCAGCTCCATCTGTAGTCACAACATATTAAAGATACCGGCATCATGCTGCTCTTACTATGTGACAATCACCAGAAAAATCATTCACCCTGTGCCACGTCAAGACGCTTGTTGACAAGCACGATGTCGGCATCTGCCGCATCCAGCTGCCGCTTTAGTTCGGCAAACCCATTAGTCCGGCTAGCCACCGGAGCTTCCACCACCTGCAGATAAAGGCAGTCTGGTTATTACCTGGGACTATGATCCTCTGTTTGCCGCTGTTTTCGACGACAACCAGAGTCTCAGGGGATACTATCTACACAGGGCACATCTAAAAATGTGTGGTACTATCAAAAATGTACATCATTTCTCGTACCTCAAAACCCGTCAGTAGACTCATAAAGGATTCATGCAACCCGCTTTCGGCGGACGAAATCCTCTCAATCACCGTACCCATCAATGTGCGGTGCTCTTCTGAGATAGCTGCTTGCTCCAGCAGATCCTTCAGTACATCCGACCGCACACCAGACGGTGCCGGACTCTTTTGATTTCTTTCTTCGAGAGCCGGATACTGAGGACTTCGGGTGGCCATAGGATTACCTTCTGGCCTTGTCGGATCAGGAGAAACCCTTCGCGATGACACCTCGGGGTCGCCCGCTTCATGAGGCGGTGTGGCAGGGGGAGGCATTTCGCTCTCCATCATCTCCGAAAGAAGATCCCTCGAAGACGAGCTCTGCTGAGGAGGGCTAAGGTCCGAACTACAAGATAAATGCTTCAATTATTTTCCTCAGAATTAAAGCGAGATATTTTCATTATTAAGTACCTTTTTACTTACAGCTCGGTGGAGGGATGGTCCTCTTGAGGGCATAGTGCGGCCAGGGTATCCCCTAGGGCAGGACCCTCCGGCGGAGATTTCTTCCCCCGTTTGGAGACCATTGTCTTCGGGTCCTCAGAGGCGGTTCTCTTCCTTCCCTGGGGAGAGGAAGTTTCAGTCCCTCCTTCCCGGCTAACCTCCTTCGCGGAGGCGCTAACCTCCTTGTTCCCCCCTTTATCTTCTCCCAAGGGCGCTTGATAAGGCGCGATCTCCAGCATCCTGGTTAGCACGGGATTTGGTGAGGTCTCAGGGAGGGGGGCCGGACACCTGATCAACTTTGCCTTCGCTATCCAATCATGGACCAAGAGCGGTTTTTTTCTTTTTTAGGGCAACGTTGCTATAAATAAAACTGACAGTGTGTTCGGATGCGGGGCTACTTACTTGGGTATCCGGGCGATTGCAGCTCAGACCTGCATCCTCAGTGGTGTCCGGACACATTATTTGTGGTCCGAAGAACGATTTGTACATCTCTTCGTGCGTCATGCCGAGGAAATGTTGGATAGCTCGCGGTCCTTCCGGGTTGAATTCCCACATGCGAAGGGGCCAGCGTTTGCAAGGCTGGACTTGACGAACTAGCATAACTTGCACTACCATAACCAGACTGAAATCTCTCTCGAAGAGATCTCGGATACGACTTTGCAGTATTGGCACGTCCTTGGCTGGACCCCAGCTCAGCCCCCTGCTGATCCATGACATCAGTTGGGTGGGGGGCCTGAGCGAAAGGCGGGGGCAACTACCCACTTGGCACTTCGGGGAGCTGTGATGTAGAACCACTCCCGCTGCCACAATCCGGACACCTCTGGGAAGTAACCCTCGGGCCATGGAGCGTCAGCAATTTTGCTTATTGAAGCGCCTCCGCATGCTGTATGCTTCCCCTCGATCATCTTCGGCTTCATATTGAAGGTCTTGAGCCATAGGCCGAAGTGAGGGGTAATGCGGAGGAAGGCCTCACATAAGACAATAAACATCAAGATGTGAAGAAGGGAATCCGGGGCCAGATCGTGAAAATATAGCCCGCAATAGAACATAAGACCCCTAACAAAGGGATCTAGAGCGAGGCCTAGTCCTCGGAGGAAGTGGGAGACGAACACGACGCTCTCGTTGGGTTCAGGAGTAGGGACAACCTGCCCTCGGGCGGGCAGCCGATGCGAAATTTTGGTGGTCAGATATCTGGCCTCCCTCAACTTCTTGATGTCCTCCTCTGTGACGGAGGAAGGCATCCACCGACCTTGAAGGTTGGATCCAGACATAGTTGAAGGTCCGAAGTGCCTAAACCTAAGCTTTGAGTGTTGGAACTCGATGCGAGAGGCGGATTCGATTATGATCGAGAGGAAAAGGCCTTGTCCCCTTTATAAAGAGGGTGAATATCAGGCATCCTCCTCGTGGCCGTTTGGGACTTGCCTAAGATTTAGGAGTCCTACTAATAGGCGCGGTTGGGTTACCCACGTCCATCTTAATGGGAATCCCGTAATAAGGGGACACGATCTCTGCTTCGACAAGACATGCCAAGGAAACTGCCTCCCGAAACACGCTAAGATAGGTTATGAAAAACGATCCGAATAAAGACCTGGCTATGGTGTGATGTCACATACGGGGTTCCTCAGCAGATTAGATTTGTGTAAATATTATTCCCTCTATGGTGGTATGTGGAACTTATTTTGCAGAGCCGGACACGATCCTCGTGTTCAAAATCTTCTATGAAGTATTCGGAGGAGGAACCTGCCTTGCAATGCCGAAGACAATCTACGCGCCGGACTCATCATCATTGAAGCCTGGTTCATGGGCTACTGAGGGAGTCCTGGATTAGGGGGTATCCGGACAGCCGGATTATATCCTTTGGCTGGACTGTTGGACTATGAAGATACAAGATTGAAGACTTCGTCCCGTGTCCGGATGGGACTCTCCTTGGCGTGGAAGGCAAGCTTGGCAATATAGATATGTAGATCTCCTTCCTTGTAGCCGACTCTGTGTAACCCTAGCCCCTACGGTGTCTATATAAACCAGAGGGTTTTAGTCCGTAGGACAACAGACAATCATACCATAGGCTAGCTTTTAGAGTTTGGCCTCTCCGATCTCGTGGTAGATCAACTCTTGTACTACTCATATTATCAAGAACAATCAAGCAGGACGTAGGGTTTTACCTCCATCGAGAGGGCCCGAACCTAGGTAAAACATCGTGTCCCCTGCCTCCTGTTACCATCTGCCTTAGACGCACAGTTCGGGACCCCCTACCCGAGATCCGCCGGTTTTGACACCGACACTGGTCAATGGGGTTTCGAAGGCTTTGACTGAGCATAACTAATTTAAAACAAATCGAAAAATATGAAACCTTCGCCGTTCGTCGTTTTATAAGACACGCTAATGAGGAAAAATACTAAACTTGGTCTATGGTCATTTTCATGAAAAAACCCTAGCTGGCATGATCAAGGTCAAATGAGCACCATTAATTTAAAAAAAATCAAAAAATATAAAACCTGCGCACAATATTGTCTTATCTGACATCTTACCAAACAAAAATACTGAACTTTGTCTATGGTCATTTTCATGAGAAAACCTTCACACATATGAGCTATCACCTACATGATTTCATAGAGTTCAAGGAGAGGAGGTGGTGTTACCTTCTGTTTTTGAAAAATGAAAATAAAATAAAAAAACACTAAACCTTTAATTTAAAGTGAATAATAAGTATCTGAAGTTAGTTTTCCATTTTCATATTTCAAAACTCGGCCTATAGTTTTTATATTAATGTTGTCTTATGTGACATGTTACCAACCAAAAATCGTAAACTTTTCCTATGGTCATTTTCATGAGAAAACCTTCACACATATGAGCTATCACCTACAAGATTTCAAAAAATATGAAGATTAATTCAATAGGTGTTAATAAAAAACATTTGGCTCATTTCGAGTAGGTCCAAAAAAACTTGATTACAAATGGGTTGTTTACCCTAGCCTGGGAGCTTATTTGGAGCACATTTCTCAAATTCAAATTTCTTTGACCTCCTCTAAATCACCTCAAATTTTGCACACATGATCTCCTACACAAACATAGATAGTTGATAATACATCTTCATTAAAATGTTGTTTTTTGCTCTGTTATTGGAATATTTAATAAAAGGGAACCCTTGATAAAATGATGGATTGCAGCATATTTGCAGCATATGTGTGATTATTGCAACACCCAAACTTTCGAAACACTGAAACAAATCATAGCAGATAAATTTAAAAACACAAAAATACCCAACATAGATAGACACATGCATATAAAATTCATCCAACCACCAAAAGGTAACCCACATCCTGTTCACAAACATAGTTCACCCACATAGTTCAGCAAACAACCTAAAGTACTTAAAACACATCATAACATCAGGGAAGGGGAGATAGGACTTTGGCTAGGGAAGCATGCTGCCCCATGATCTTGTAGTCCTCGTCGTGGATGGCCACATCCTTTGCATGGGCTAGAAGGTGAACGAAGCGACCGGGCTTTGGCTTTGGCATGGTGGTGCAGTAGGGGCAGTGCCAAGTTTTGGTCTTGCTCTTGTACTAGTAATCCACGCCCTTGATCCTGATCTTCTCCTCTTCCTTCTCTTTGAAGGAGGCGAAGTTACCGCGGTCCACATCCACATCTTCCCCTGATACATACTGCACACACGAATAAATTACATTAGTACATTATAGATTCATGGGAATACACCATGTCAAACGAACTAAATGAACAATCTAAATTTCAAGTAGGCTTACCTCATACTCTTCGTTGTCACCATACGCTGGATCGTATGGGTCGTCGAAAGTATAGTCTATCTTCCTATTCTTCCCCTGACCATCATCCTCCTGAATATACAATTACATCCATCACTAGTAAATACATAAGCCAATTGAAAATTTAGATATGCACATATGACACATTGATCATAGGGCTAATATACTATGATCCTATTTGCATTTTCCATTGTCATGCACACACATTGAACAATAGAGCTAATATAACTACATACTGAAATTTAGATATGCACACTTGTTCATAGGGCTAATATACTATGATCCTATTTGCATTTTCCATTGTCATGCACACACATTGAACAACAGAGCTAATATAACTACATATTGTGGACATATTGTGAACAACAGAGCTAATATAACTTGAATCAAATAACTTGAGTAGCATTAAAAACCCCAATCCGTGAGCACTAAAAACAAATCTAATAAGCATCATAGCATTAAAAAAACCAATATATTCACAACATCTAGCATTTTTGCAAATCTAAAAACAAATCTAAAAACCCCAATCATTGCAGTACCTAAAATCATAGTTCACAACATCTAGCTAGCATTTTTGCAATGAATCTATCCAACAAACCCTAGTCCAAAAACCCCCACCCCCAACCCATACAAAAAACTCGAGCCATCCGTCAAACCAACTACTCTAACCATCTGAACTACTGTATGAATCACAATCGAACTAACTCTACAAGCTAAGCAAGTGCAAATACCTGCTCCTCCATGCCAGGCGGCGCAACGGGGGCATCGAGATGGACTGCGCTGCTCAACTCCGTCACCTTCTGCAGCTATGAGGTGGAGCCCGCCACATCCACAGCGGTTGCGAGTTTCCCCTCACTGCTATGGACGCCGCCGACATCCGCGGTCACCGCGCCCTGACCCTGCAGCTCCACCACATCTCCGATCACTGCGCCGGCGTCACCACGAGCGTCGGCCATCTGGCAGATGGAGGCGATGAAGGTGAGGAAGAGGATGCGGTGGGGGAGAGCGAGACGGTGCGGTGGAGGCAGTGCAGGAGAGCAAGACGACGCTGGTGGGGGAGAGGAAGACGATGCGGCAGCGAGGGGATTTGGGGAAAAAATGCTAGGGCGATGGAGGTGGTTGCCCTGTTTATATGATGGGACATTTCGGGCATGTCCATGGACACGTGCTACCCCACGACTACGGTCTTGCATGCGCCCATGTATACGCAGCCCCACTCATCAGCTAACGGTCAAAGCAATTGACCTAGCGGCAACATCCGTTATAACCAATTATGAGGGTTTCAGGCAAGGGAGTGGGGAAAAGTGAGCAAAAGCTAACATAGTGGGGATGAATGAGTAGAGCTAAGGAACCAGGGGCACAGAAATAAAAATCCCTAGATGTTATATGCATGAGTAGAACACAAAGAGTTGTGGGCGATAATAGTCATACTGCTTACCAGCATGTCATACTTTGATTCAGCGGTATTGTTGGATGAAGCGGCCCAAACCGACATTACATGACCGCGTTCATGAGACTGGTTCTACCGCCGTGCTTCGCACACAGGTGGCTAGTGGGTGTCTGATTCTCCAGCTTTAGTTGAATCGAGTGTGACTATGCCCGGTCCTTGTTGAAGGTTACACTACTACAGGATGCTGCTAACGCGACACTACAATCAGAGACCCTTCGAGAAACTGTGTGCGATGCAATGATCACAAACGGTTCTGTATGAAAACCATCAGAAATGTTTAAAACGTTTGCGATGACAGATGCATCAAACACGGTTCAGGTTTTAATTGCGTGTGCGATGAAGGGCATACGGTTCAGTTCAATGAACTGTTTGCGATGAGGCAACACAAAAGAAACGGGCAGCCAGATGGAGGCGTGTGCGATACACAGCATACGGTTCACTCGGATGAACTGTTTGTGATTAGGCAACACAAAAGAAACGGACAACCTGATCAAGGTGTGTGCGATGTACAGCATACGGTTCACTTGAATGAACTGTTTGTGATTAGGCAAGAGAACATAAACGGTTCAATATAACGAAGATGTGTGTGATACACGGCAAATAGGTGTGTAATCAGAAATGTGTGCGAAGACCGATAATAACGCAGGCGATTGCTTCTAACAAGACTGCGATATGATCTGTCTACACAACATCTATTGGCCATTGTGGGACGGGCGGTCATCCGGATACACCGTAAGGATGCGAAGAGGCATTCCTATCAGCAAGGACTAGCTGTTCCACCAGTAGCTCATGTAAGAAAACTATCAAGTTAAGTGTGCTTAGGCTAGAGCAGTCATCGGATGGGTGACTGGATGGGAAGTTGTGTCGATGTTAAATTAGGTTAACCTCGAGGTCCTTGTTTTTTTAACACATGTTAAAGAAGGTCTACCGCATTACTTTTGGACAATGTGCGATACGTGGCATACAGTTGATCCATCCGACCTATTTGTGATGGAATATGCCGTGTGTGTTGTGGGCAAACGCTTGCTAGTATTCAACCGTTTGGGATTGATGAATTAATCACCGACGGGATCCCTAGTGTGGTCCATGTTCATCTGATCACCATCTACTTCTTGTGCTAGCTCGATGCTAATTTTCCACTAATTGATGGCGTTTTATGAACACACCACCGTTTCCCGCCATTTCCTCACTTGTTTCCCGCCACCCTGCTATATTGCGCATAGGGGGCGTGCGACGCACGGAGGCGACAAGCGCAGCCTGTAGCACATCCACCTTTTCCAAGCATGTCAACCCACCAAAGCGCCGCCTCTGCCATCAACCTCGTCGACGAGGAAAACGAGCAGGCGCCACAGCCCGTCGAGGCCGAGGCGCTCCCCGGCAACGTGATGGACGACGCTATGATGCGTGTCATCACCAGGGTTGAGTAGACTGCTACCTCTTGAGCACTGCGTTGGTTTTCCCTTGAAGAGGAAAGGGTGATGCAGCAAAGTAGCGTAAGTATTTCCCTCAGTTTTTGAGAACGAAGGTATCAATCCGGTAGGAGATTACACGTAAGTCACCTCGCACCTACACAAACAAATAAGAACCTTGCAACCAACGCAATAAAGGGGTTGTCAATCCCTTCCCGGCCACATGCAAACGTGAGATCTGATAGAGATAATAAGATAAATATTTTTGATATTTTTATGATATAGATTGAAAGTAAAGATTGCAAAGTAAAATATATTGGAAACTTATATCATGGAAAATAGACCCGGGGGCCATAGGTTTCACTAGTGGCTTCTCTCTAGATATCATAAGTATTACGGTGGGTAAACAAATTACTGTCGAGCAATTGATAGAAAAGTGCATAATTATGAGAATATCTAGGCATGATCATGTATATAGGCATCACGTCCGCGACAAGTAGACCGAAATGATTCTGCATCTACTACTATTACTCCACACATCGACCGCTATCCAACATGCATCTAGAGTATTAAGTTCATTAGAACAGACTAACGCATTAGGCAAGATGACATGATGTAGAGGGATAAACTCAAGCAATATGATATAAACCCCATCTTTTTATCCTCGATGGCAACAATACAATACGTGCCTTGCTGCCCCTGTTGTCACTGGGAAAGGACACCGCAAGATTGAACCCAAAGCTAAGCACTTCTCCCATTGCAAGAAAGATCAATCTAGTAGGCCAAACCAAACTGATTATTCTAAGAGACTTTCAAAGATAACAAATCATACATCAAATATTTCAGAGACAAACACACCGCAAAAAGAATTACATCGGATCTCGAATATTGTTCATAGATAATCTTGATCATAAACCCACAATTCATCGGATCTCGACAAACACACCGCAAAAAGAATTACATCGAATAGATCTCCAAGAAGATCGAGGAGAACTTTGTATTGAGATCCAAAGAGAGAGAAGAAGCCATCTAGCTAATAACTATGGACCCGAAGGTCTGCGGTAAACTACTCACACATCATCGAAGAGGCTATGGTGTTGATGTAGAAGCCCTCCGTGATCGATTCCCCCTCCGGTGGAGCTCCGGAAAAGTCCCCAAGATGGGATCTCTTGGGTACATAAGGTTGCGGCGGTGGAAATAGGGTTTCGTGGTGCTCCCGGATGTTTTCGGGGTATATGGGTATATATAGGAGGAAGAAGTACGTCGGTGGAGCTGCGAGGGGCCCACGAGGGTGGGGGGGCGCGCCCCCCTGCCTCGTGGCCTCCTTGCTTCTTTCTTGACGGCCACTCTAAGTCTCCTGGATCACGTTTGTTCCAAAAATAACTCTCCCGAAGGTTTCATTCCGTTTGGATTCCGTTTGATATTCCTTTTCTGCGAAACACTGAATTAGGCAAAAAAAACAGCAATTTGCACTTGGCCTTTGGTTAGTAGGTTAGTGCCAAAAATAATATAAAAAGGTAAATTAAAACCCATTAAACATCCAAAACAGATAATATAATTGCATGGAACAATAAAAAATTGTAGATACGTTGGAGACGTATCACAGACCTTTGGCGCATGGCGCTTGAGCGCCGTGGATGAAGATAGGCATGTCAGCACCGACAGGCTGCAGCTCGCTGCACAACATGATGGATGGCGCGCTGATAGGCTGCGGCTTGCCGCACGGCGAGACCGTTGGAGCGCCGCAGAGCGAGAGGGACGACGCGCCGCGCAGCAAGAGCGGATCCATCAGCTTTTGCATGCTGTCGACACGGTGTCACAGCTGGGTACACGTCCCGTCAGTACCCCCATTCCTCGCCAGGAGTGGGTAGAGGCCCTCAGCACCGTACTTGCACCAGATGCTGGCCACGTCGTACTTGCACCGGACGGCCGCCGCGCCGTTCGCATGGGTTCCGCCGTTCGCCTTGTCCGCGGCCCGCTGGATGTGAACGCACTGGACCATAGGCTGGACCGCCTCCTTGGCCCAGGTGTCCACCTGGGCGCAGTAGAGGAACATGGCCGTCACATCCTCGAGCTGGTGATCTCTGATGAAATAGCCAACTTGGAGCTCGAGATCACGCTCCAGATGTACCGCAAGCGTGTCGACCGCTTGGACGAACGCATGCACAAGTTCAGGCAGAGCCAAGAGCTACCCTAGGCAAGGGCTGCTGGTCATGGTCTCATGGACATGTTTTATTTTGAAAAGTTGTTTCGACGTGGATAGCTTTGTATTCACAACAATCATAGTATTGCTCTATTTATTGCTTTGTTTCAATGTGTGTACTCTATTTTCCATTCTTATATGTTCTGTTTCGATGTGTGTTTATACGCTTTCCATTATGTATATGTGGATGATAACAGCTAGATTCAAATTAGTATACAAAAACAGATAGAAAATGGAATTCATAATATATATATAAATTGTTCATTAGATCATCACAGAATATATATATATATATACATACATATATATATATATATATATATATATATATATATAATATCATCACATATACGTGATGATACTTAACTACTAGGTACAATGCATAAAATTGAAAACGAACAATACTAAAACTAATAATCCCTCCTAGGCCATTATTCCGGCAGCCCCTCGCCAGCAGCTCCCTGGTGCGCGGTGTCTTCCTAGTGCGGAGGCAGTACTCCGACTCCTCCGCCTCGCAGCGCTTGACGTACTGATCTGCCTCTTGTTGGCGGACGCACGCGACCGATCTTGCCATTTCATTGGGCGCCCACCGGAGCTCCTCGTCGGTGGCACGCTGGAGCTTATTGGCCCACCTCCATGCAGCGACGAGGCGCGCAGCGCCTATGACCTACCTCCCGAAGTACCCATCTTTGTACACCTCCTCGGCACGACGACGTGCCCGCCCCCAAAGCTCCACCGCCTCCTTTTTCCAGGCAGCATCACGGGCTTCACAGGCCGCGTGGTACCTGGCTTCCTCCTCTGCCATCTCCTTCTTGAACGCCACTTGCCTGGCTTTCTCAGCCGGCAGTAGCGACTTCCACAAACAAAGATTGTACTGGCCCCAAAACCAATCCAAAGTTGGGGGGGTCCGGCG